>NW_024096436.1:0-240159 GCF_016545825.1 Eucalyptus grandis
AAAGCTCGACAGGATGATGATAGATCTCATCACTTGACACAGATAAGACCGGATGAAGATCATAAGGCCAATGTTAATAACCCCATCATTTGTGCTCAGAATGGCCCTGAAGAATCACCCGAAGTATCTGGTACTACTGACACATCTGCTTTGCACATGGAATTTGGTCATTCCCAACACAAGAATGGTGAGGGGTTGCAACTTGAATCCATTGCAGAGAACATTAGGACGCCTGAGTCAGAATATGAGGTATTCTCCAGAGGATGCCTTGATGTGATCGACCTTTCAAGTGAAATTTTTTGTTACGAGCTTTCTGATTTGCTTTTAATTTATTCAGGGTCAAATAGAGTTAAGAAGCACGGTCTGCCGCCTCTAGATCCTTCTTCTTTGGGAGGTGTTGATATCAGCACTTTGCAGGTATGATGCTTGGATAAGTGGTACCGCTGTTGAACATTTTTGTTCTCCGTGATGATTTTGGTCAAGTGTAAAATCCTCCATGCTTGTCCATCATTTTAGAGCTATGCATGCGGGTAGATGACATCCGACCTGGAGCTGGTTTGCCTACCCCTATGAATAGATAGGGTTTCTGAGAAATTGTCTCCAATCCCATCCTTTTCCTTCGCTGGCAATTATGAACACTGGAGAGGTGGGACAAAAGCCCAAGACTTATTGGTCTTAGTAGGGGTGGCCATCACTGCCAAGACTCTTGTTCCCCATTCAAATCAGATCCTTGTTGCCAAGCTCATTTTCCCTGTAAATTCTTAATGACAAGAAGCCAAAAAGTCTGGTTGCCGTCCAAATTCCCGCTGACTCATGGGGCTATAGAAGATGAATCAGGTTGCTCCTTTCATTGGGGAAAGGGTGCATTGGTTATGGGGAAGTTAGAATAAGTATGGATCTGTCTCCAGGATCTTCCTGGTTAGGCTTTTTGACATTAGCAGCTCTTTTCAGTATGTCTTCAGGATCTTCTTGGGTAGGCTTTTTGACATTAGCAGATCTCTTCAGTATTCATAGAGTAGGTAAGCCCAAATTCCCAATCCCGTATTTGATGGTGGTGGATCCCTTTTGTTGTACTGTAGTGTGAAAGTGAACATCATGACGCTAACTTTGTCGACAAGACAACGCTGTATCGCCTGTATTGATGTCCACAGCATCTGGGATGATTTGTGCTAATAGTTCCTTTAGATATGACACACTTTGGTCTGCACATGCTACATCTTTTCAAAAATATTTAACAAAGTGTCTCATATGCTTAACATCTATGATTTACTTTGGACACTGCCACCGAGCTTGTGTAAATTTTCACCATTTCACACGTGCATCATTTCTTTGCTGGGTGTTTTCTATGAAACTTTTATTTTTGGACTTCCTTTCACCTGATTTGGTGTGCCAGCTTTTCTTTTCGTCCTTTTGATGACCCCTCCAAATGCTTGTTGTAGATAATAAAGAATGAAGATCTTGAAGAGCTCAGAGAACTGGGTTCTGGTACATTTGGAACTGTTTATCATGGGAAATGGAGAGGGACAGATGTTGCCATCAAACGGATAAAGAAAAGTTGCTTCACAGGTCGATCATCAGAGCAGGAAAGATTAGTGAGTCCCTTTATTTAAATGATAGATCTACTCAATTGTGGTTTTAATATGGGTACTATATATGTGCTTCCAGAATGTCACTCTGTACTTTTTGAGATTACTGCTCCTTTTCTTTCCCTTCTTTTTCTTTTCATTTTTTCCATCTTTCTCTGGATGCATCTCTGATGCTCTATCTGTTTACTAATTAAGCTAATTTTTTTTTTTTTTTTTTTTTTTTTCAGACAACTGAGTTTTGGCGGGAAGCCGACATTCTATCAAAGCTTCACCATCCAAATGTTGTGGCATTTTACGGTGTTGTGCAAGATGGACCTGGAGGAACCTTGGCCACCGTGGCAGAATTTATGGTTGATGGTTCTCTAAGGCATGTTTTTACTCCGCAAGGATAAGTAAGATTTCTGGCCTCATGCTTTTCAGATTTACTAATGCATTGAATCAATAATTTGTTTTATGGTTGTTACAATCAGCATGATTTAATATGAGAACTTAGAAGGATAGAATTATATCAGTGCACAAATAGAAAAGTACTATAAATGTGTTGGGAACAATAAGCATGTCATCTTGTTAGTTCACTTCATTCAATGGTCATTCCGACTTCTCTCTTCTGCTTCTCTCCAGCCTCTAACCAGCATACTCTGTAGGCATCTTGACCGCCGAAAGCGCCTCATAATTGCAATGGATGCTGCATTTGGGATGGAATATTTGCACTCAAAAAATATTGTGCATTTTGATCTGAAATGTGACAATTTGCTGGTGAATTTGAAAGATCCTTCAAGCGTCCCATTTGCAAGGTAAGATTGCAGTTTCAATGTTGAGAAGCAGCGGACTGTTTACTATTTTTGCATTATAAGCGATGTCCTTTTTCAGGTTGGTGATTTTGGCCTGTCAAAAATCAAACGAAATACCTTAGTTTCTGGTGGAGTAAGGGGAACTTTACCGTGGATGGCTCCTGAGTTGCTAAATGGCAGCAGCAATAAAGTCTCTGAAAAGGTATGATGTTGTCGTCAGCATTGTCTCTAAATGATAAGATAGGTAGATCAATGAGGGTTATCTGTGCCAAATTAATTTGATGGCACCATGATCAGAGTCGCACAACCACTCTATTGCCTCATGATCTGTGTATATCTACCTGATTCCGGGTATGCTTGTATCCCAGATTGGGAAGTTTGTGGAACCAATCGATCCCACCATGTACTTGCACAATCGAGAGATATGGTGGCATAAATGTAATACTGCAATCTTGTTCTAGAAGAAATATTTATCTCGAATTAAACTTTTGATGAGCTATGCTGGTACGCCATTTTAACATTCTGGTTGATGTTGCAACTTACCAGTAATTGTGGAAGAAATGCTACCCATAATTAGTGGTGGAAGATGTACTGAAATAGCTATCTTATTCTAATAATTTGCAATGGACAACCATGACTGAGAATGCTCACTAGTTTACAATGACCCAAATTAGCAGAAAGCTACTCTCTTTATTGGCAAGTTGTGCACCCACTTCCTATTTCCGTCCCGTGATCCATAGCTTCACTGATTTGGGTATTTATGACCTTCTAAGTTGGACGTTTTGAGAATGTGCTACTTGCAGCTTAAACTTTTGTCAATTGACCTTTTCTCATTGTCATAAAAATTAGGTGTTTGTTGTTTGACTTCGTCCAATTTTTACAATATATTTTTCTTTTTGGCTCATTTCGGTAGTCAATTGGAAAGGCTAGTTTGTACCTAAAACTTAAGAAGCTGTGAGCATCACGGACGGCATCGAATTCCTTCAACGTGTATCGTAAACTTTGTGTCCTTTCTGGTGGCATTTTTGATCATTGTGGATTATTAATTTACAGGTGGATGTGTTCTCCTTGGTATTGTTTTGTGGGAGATTCTCACTGGGGAGGAACCATATGCAAATATGCATTATGGTGCAATTATAGGTGTGTCTCAGTTCTCTTCTCATGACTTATTGTCTCTCCATTCATTTGAGGGAGCTTTGATGAAATGTGAATGAGGTAGCAGTGCTTCTGTTCTGTGTTTCATGATGATGCAGTCCAGTCACTGATCATTTAATGAAACTGATCTAGCTTAAGCTAATTTTCTATATTGATGAAGTGAACTTATCAATTTGGTATAAATACTGTGATTTATTGGCAAGGATGGAGAGAAGCAGAAATATTGTGCTAAGAACTGATTGTCAAAGAAGCTCATGTTATCAGGATGAACTAATCAGTTAGAAATATATAGGTAATAAGACCACTACAGTTTCTTACATTCTGTTGAAAGCTGGCTGTCTGGGTGACTCTGGTTGAGAATATTCTTTTGGGAGAAATATTGATGTAAGAGGTAAAAATCATTGTTGGTAGGGTTATTGACCATTTGAAAAGTGTATCTTACATTCATTTTATAATTACCTAGAGAGTCCTGGGACTGCAACACTGTACATGGTAGGACGTAATACAGATTGAGTTGGATGTGTTTTTTGCTGTTTAGGAGCTAACTCTTTCAAGTAAAAATCTGGAGTGAGAAATGGAAGACTGAAACCATTATTGCTATTTTTGGCTGCGTGTATATTGGTTCTGCTTGCTATATTAGGGCCTTGGTTTTTTGTGAGTAGTGTTGGTACTACTGAATACTTTACAGCTCCAGTCAAATGTTATCCGTGGTCTTTTGTGTTCCTTCGATTTGCCTCCTCCACCATGATGATGCATCAAGGTCTGACCTATTAATTGGCCAGACTGTGTTACGAGACCTTCCTGCAGCCTTCATTACATTAGTTTTAAGGATTAGAGATGTCATTTGTAGAAACACGTGTTGGTTATGATATGATGTGTGTTGTCATGCATTGTCATCAACCTCGAGATTTTGTGCTGTGTTTGGTTGAAGCATCTCGTTCAACATGGCCTGATGGTGATAGATTCTGGGAAATTTCGTTGCTATAGATAGATAGTTGTATGTATATGGGAATGTAGGCCCTTTCCACTAAATTCTCTTTATCAGCTCAAATTTCAGATTATATCCTATATGCAACATGTGGTGTATCCTTATGATTTTATATGGCAAAGCAGGAGGCATAGTAAGTAACACGTTGAGGCCACCCATACCAGGCTTCTGTGATCACGAATGGCGGAGGCTAATGGAACAGTGTTGGGCACCAAATCCAACTGTTAGGCCATCCTTCACAGAAATTGCTGCCCGTTTGCGAATCATGTCTGCAGCAGCAGCAGCAAGCCATGGGAAAGCCCATGGTCAGAAAGCATCCAAATGATGCCAATCGTTGATGGTGGAACAGTATTTTTTGTGCACTCATCTGTTCTTGCCACATTTCATCGAAACGAAAAATTCATTTTATTCAAATTTAATTGCATGGTCTTGGAGAAAGGTAGCTTGTATAATGGGAGAATTAGCTGCTCCACATGTCTGGAGTTGGCAGGACCTTGTTGAAACTGTCAAGACAGATCAACATCGACCTCGTACATCATGGGTGAACGATCAATGGTTCTTTCATGGTATATGCTGCTTTTGTGAATTTCTGTCTGAAATATGCACGCTGATTTATAGGTTGCGGTGGTATCTTCCCATGCAATACTTTGCTGATGCTTTGATTGGGTTTCCCGACTTATTAGTCGCTTTGGTTGGGTTTCCTATCATCAGATTCAGTCACCATGACGAGGACAGCATATTTCCTGTGCATTGTGCATGTGGTTGGCTGCTTTTTTCCTTTTTGTGCTGCTGCAGACAGTGTTTAGGAATTTACTCAGGAGTCCTGTATGGCAGCGTCTTATCAACTTCTGGTAGATTGCAAAGCAACAGCTGAATTACAAAAGGATTCTGTTGTTTTCGTGAGATGTAAAGTTTCTGCTGTCCGAAAATGAAGGACGTATGAGAAGGGAAGACAGTGATCAACTCGAGTGATTGATGGAATTTCATTTCTCATGCATAGCAAGTGGTGGCGATGGTCCGTGATATCATAGGAGTAGTTTCTTCCTTAGTTCAGCAAGTTGCGACAAAATAAATCAAGGAGCAACTAGAGATCCTCACGAGTTAACCAATCCTAGGAGTTAGTTCTTTAAGGATGGACCAAGGAATTGAGATGTTTTATGGTACACACGACATCTCCCCATTTTCCAATGGCGAACGGTGGAAGTTGAAGTGAACAGTTTGGAAGTGGAACGAACGGCTGATCTAATTTATGCTTCTCTCAGTCTCCATCCACCCAAAGCCGAAGTAAATCCAATTGAAACGAGAAGGATAAAATAAAATGGCCCAAAAGAACGGACGACCCATGGGCAACATGAAGAGAATCGCTACCCTGCACCAGGCTCGCCTACACTTCACCAAGACATTTAACCCAGATACAGCCTTCACTTCCACCTGTCCCCTCACTCGCTCCTCACCTACATATCACTATCGTTTTGTTTCCTTCCTCTGTCCCTTTATTTTGTGTACGTCCAATGGATGAGGCCCATGTGTGCAACTTCAGCAGCCCTCAAAAGTCAAAACACTTGACATTGCTGGACATTTGTCACCTCACCTCACACCACTTTCTAGAAACCTCCCTCCGTCTGTCTCTTTATCTCTCTCTCTCTCTCTCTCTCTGAAACCCATTTTTGGAGCTACTATTCTAGCTATTCAAAAACCAGATTCTGTGTCTAGGGTTTCATGCAACTTAAGAGTACAGAAGCTCCAGCTCTGCTAAGGTAACGTTAGCTTGCTACTCATCGTCACTCACCCGTTTCCTGTTCTTGATTTTCAAATGTTTTATTTTGAACTTCCTTGCGTCTGCCTCTTCATGTTCCCCTTTCTCCCTTTTGGGTAATGACAGGTTCAAATGGGTTTTATATTTTCAGATGCGGGTCAATCAATCACGTGTGTTACGCCATACGCTTCGATAAATGAAGGACTTGAATGAGTTTTGGGTTTGGGGAGGTTATTGAATCGTCTTCTGTTCAATCTCCTTTCGCCTAGTTGAGTTGCTCTTTGGATTGCGCTTGTTTCCTGCTCTTGCATTTTGTATGCTTTTCCAGCATTTTGCTTAGTTGTTCTACAATTTAAGGAAATCGCGGCTTTCGTCCTAATACGTATACCACTGCTTGTGTGTAAGCATACGCTAAGTGTGCGATATTCTCGCCATCGCATAGCCGAGCCACATAATAGAGTGCACTTAACGTAACATTACATCCCAAATCTACCACGAATTCATACCATTGTATCCAATCTACTTGAATGTCTACCCAGTCAATTGGTTGAGAACCCGTAATAGGGCAGGTAGCTGTTAATTCGTACGTTCATTGGGTAATGCAAACTGAATTTCTCATGAAGCCCGCAGTTTACATCGATGCCGGGACAATGGTAATTGTCTGCAAAATTGCTCTTTCCTTGCCAAAATCTCTTGGTGCCTTGATATAAAAAAAATAGTAAATATCATGCATTCCCAAGATCTAGATGGTGATGCATGCCTTGTGGATCAAAGTTATTTAAGTTTCTCTGTTAGGATAACAAGTGTTTAGCACTTTGTACATGCATTGGTTAAAGGATCAGCAACTCCAGTTACCCTGTGACTGGTAAAGCAATACTAAGGCATGAAATTGTGAGAAATATGTGCCACTGAAAATATTTGGACAGGATGTTCTGATGCGCTTTTTGGTCTCCCTCACAGCTGTTGATGATAGGGCACTCGGAGTAACACATTAGAGATATAAACTAATCTTGTCATGGATCAGACGGAACAAACACAGCAGCAGCAGCAGCAGCAGCAAGTAGTCGGGGTTGTGGCTGGCACCAACCAAATGGCATATGCCCCTCCATTTCCAACTGCTCCTGTAGTTGCTACTGGCACTCCTGCTGTACCCATACCTTCCCCGACTCAGGCACCCAGTACTTTCCCTGGCTCTCCTCATCAGCTTGCATACCAACAAGCCCAACACTTCCATCACCAACAGCATCAGCAGCAGCAGCAACAGCTTCAAATGTTCTGGGCAGGTCAGATGCAAGAAATTGAGCAAACTCAGGACTTCAAGAATCACAGCCTTCCCCTTGCCCGAATCAAGAAAATAATGAAAGCGGATGAAGATGTACGAATGATTTCTGCTGAGGCTCCAGTCGTATTTGCAAAAGCTTGTGAGATGTTTATCTTGGAGCTGACTTTGCGTTCTTGGATTCACACAGAAGAAAACAAACGGAGGACACTGCAAAGAATGATATAGCAGCTGCTATCTCCAGGACAGATGTGTTTGATTTCTTGGTTGACATAATTCCAAGAGATGAGTTAAAGGAGGAAGGCCTAGGAGTTACTAAGGCTACCATTCCTGTGGTTGGCTCTCCAGCTGATATTCCATATTATTATGTCCCACCACAACACCCCATGGGACATCCAAGTACGATCATGGGAAAGCCTGCTGATCAAGCAGCACTTTATGCTGCCCAGCAGCCTCAACCGCCGGTTTCTTTCATGCCCTGGCCGCATGCTCAATCTCAGCAAACCCAAGATGATCAGCAAACGAATTCTTGATTTGGGGTCATGCAAATTCTAGTGCAGCTTCTTAGTATTAATGGAGTTCCTTTGCATGTAATTGAGAGGTAGCAATTGTCTCGGATTGTAGAGTATTGAAATTTGATGCGATTGTAACTTGTTTGGGCTTTGTAATGGCATCTACATTAATATCTTTTGCATTAGGTTGTTTTAAGTGCACACTAGTGCTTGCTTCTTCCTTTGACGAGGCCCTAATGAAGGGTTCGAGAAAAGAGTGGATGAGACTACTTTATTTTGTAAGCATCTCAACGGAACAGGATCGGGCGAGGGTCAGAGACGAGCTAGAAAATGGCGATTGTCTACCAGAATCACAAGAAATGAATTGAACATTTGCTATCAGAACCTCATGTCTGGTATCATGTAATGAATGTCTCATTTCCTACATAACAATACGAGCAAATTGAATACTTACGTGTATTTTAACGACTGAATACAGGCCTCCATGTCATTAAGTAGAGGTCTTTTCTGGGAAGGGCCAGAGTTGCAGGCATTTAGTGACGACTAGCACGGTAATCATATGCTAGGCATCAGGTTCACGACTAGCACCTTGATCCAAAATGACAGATTATCGTTCCTGGCAACAGATGCTAAGTGCCTAAGATCTAATTCTCTGGCAAGCCCCATCACTTCCGATTCACGCATAAGAGAATAACCATCTAAACTTTCACTCCCAATTTATCTTAACAATGTTCCATGACAGCAAACTACCAGAAGATTTGGACTCATTAGACAAACAAGACAACAGTCAAGGTTATACGAAATGAAAGTACTGCTGAAAGGAGGTCATGTACATAGTGCTCCAGCCTCTTTTCCAACCAAATTTTTTGTACAATCCAATGTGGTTTCTAGCTAACAAGTAACCAACTCTAGACACTTGCCAGTCCAACGAACAAATTTAGGGGCTTATGCAGCTTCATCTTGAGTGTGCAAAATCCATGTCGTCAGTTAAGCAACCCAAAGAACTCGTGGTCAGTTTCACAGAGCAGAGTTGCTCCTTAAGGCTTTGAGTGACCCAAACCACATCTCTACAAGTCCCTGTCAGAGTGGCCTTCATCCTCAAGCCTACGATATGCATTTTCACTTATGAAGGTCTACGGCATGCCCATTATATGTTGGCAGTCAAGACTCTCAGGCTTATCACTGAGACTCTGAGCATCAATAGGCCCACCAAGGAACGCAATCGTCAATGTCTTAGGTTGCCCACATGAGTTGACGAGACAGTACTGCAAGTCAATCCACTGCCTAATTTTCATTTCCGAGAAGACATTGCTTCCTCAATTTCCCTGATTGCCATGCTAAGACTGAAGCCACTCTCCAGAGCATTCACAGCAGCTCGATGGGCTTGTTTATGCCATTTGAGCAGATTATAAGACTGCAGAACTGCCCACCTGGCCTGATTTGACATCTAAGTCGTCAGAGACAATGAAGCATTTCAGTGACTGAAAAATTACAATAGGCCTTCATGAAAGCAGGTCTGTTCATTCAAGAAGTACCTGTGCAACTGACAAGGGGGTTCCAATAGGACACATAGGCTCCTAAACATATTCTCATCATTTTCTCCACCCTCAGCATCACCATAGATAAGAGCTTCAGCAGCGATGCCAGCAAAAAGCACCATGGAATACCTGTCAAAACACATCAATTGCATCATTAGAGGGACAGTTAGTATAAAGCTTTGGAATATTGGGAGTGCAACCAAAGAGCAGCACAACAAGGTACAGCATCATTTTGAGCAACTGCTCAAATCACATTAACTAGCGTTTACTGACACTTAAGATTGTTAGCAATTCATTGATAGTCAAGACTCAAGATTGTTAGCTGAAATCTTCTTTGGTCTCGAGATATAAAAAAAATATTGGGACAATGCCAACCTATCAAAGGCAGTGCTGCTTAGCCGCCCCTCAGCGAGTTCTTTGTCCATCTTCTCATCCCAAAACTGCGTCCCTGCCTGTATACATTTTTAGCATAGAATCCTTCTTCCGGGTTATTGATGCTAGTTAAGTTGAAAGTATGCTAGCAATGCAAGCAGGGCGAGCTTAATAAAGCCACAATAACATAGTCATCAAACATCAGCACTAGCAAATTAGCTTATTTCCTTCTGAAATCGTAGACTAGACCGCTCCCAGAATCCAGAGACAGAGAATACCCTTCCAGAGAAATTAATCATCATGACTTATTCCCCCTGATGTCCATCAAGTTCTCATGCATAACTTAAGGAATCGGAAACACAGTTCCACTAAGCAAGCATGAATGAGACTAGCAGTACCTGTCCCTGAATGCCCATTTGCATTGCAATGATTGGATCCAAAATTACGCCACGTATTGGGCAACCCATCAAGTATGCTGCATTGTAAATATATCATTTCGTTAAGCCCGTGCATTAAATAGCGATGCTCCGAAATGATAATGTGAGAAACAAAGAGGTGATCAGCTGCTGGGAAAGTATTTGCATCGTGCTCCAAATAAATAGTGGTGAAGAAATGAAGTGTCCTGGCATGCCTGTAAGGAGATGGCCAGCTTCATGGACAAGGATTCGTCGGCGATATGGAGGCCAATAGCTTGAAATTTGAGCTAAACAAGAACCACCAAGGAACACTGAGTCCGCAAAAGCTAGTCCTAGTATCACCGCCAGCTTAGGTCTAATATCAATCCCTTGCGAGAGAAGAAAGGAAACTCCGCCGAGAAAAGCGACCAAGAGGGTACTCGAGGTTCCATCAAGACCCCACTTCTTGGGGGAAAATCTAGTGACTACACGCACAAAAGGAGGAAACGACTCAGGACATGAATTTTAGCAGAAACCATAATGTAGCATGATCATCAAAGCAAATCGCGGTGTAGGCAGACAGGGCAGATGCAAATTTGCAATGGGGACAATGACTTTAGAAATTGAAACTCAGAAGAAGGAAAGCTCGCGTACCTTCCAACCCAGTGGAAGACTTGAGTACTGCGGGCGTAACGTCCCTCGGTCCCTCCAGAACTGCAAAGAGTCGAGAAGGAAAAAAGGCGAGTGCTTTCATAACGTCAACAACGACAGGAGTCGAACGACTAAAACGATCAGCTCGAAATTTTGGGGGAGACGCGAGAGAGATTACCGATGGTCCGGAACTTGCCGAAATTGGGCAAGAAACCCCGGTCCTTGAGAAGGGCGTAAGCACTGGTGACGAGCTTCATATCGTCGGCGTTCAAGCACGTATCCAGGACCTCCCAATCCCTCTCCTCCGGTTTCCCAGACAGGTACATCCCCACCTCGTCTCCCTCATAGTCATCCCCAACAACGTCGCCCGCAACAGATTGGGACCTCAAGAACCGGAGGGCGGAAGCAAGGTCCTTGCGCTTCACCGCGTCTTCGTAATCCCGCCATTCTCGGAGAGCTCTCGAGGCAGGAGGCGCTGCTTTCGCACGGTCCGATCGCAAGAGCGGGCGGGGAAAGGGTCGGGGCGAGAGAGAATGCGACGGCGGGATTGTTTTGAGGCGAAGAAGAGAGGAGGAGGAGGCGTAGAGCGCCATCTTACGACTCGACCACGGACTTCGTCTAAACAAATTTTAAAGGTTTGCCCTTATTAAATATCTAGACAAATTTTCGCTGTCATTCCAGCCTGCGGCTCGTGTAAGAGGGATTGCGCGTTCGGGTTATGGCAGTTGCGCGGCTACCGGAGATCGATGTTTAACTCATCCAGAATGATGCCAAAGCTGGCTTAATGGGCCGCACTACTGCACCCAACTTGGTTGGGTCTTCTTCCTGTTGGGCCTGAAGACATCAAATAAAAGAACAGAAAAGAACACTATCCGCAAGTGCAAGACCAAATACTTGGGTGGTGGCAGTGGATTCCGGAGAAAAAACTTTGTACATCTGTTTTCTTTAATCACTTTCCCTATACTTTTCAAAAGTAGTCCCCATGCTGTGAAATCTAAACTTCTCTTTCCTCTTTGATCTTGAAAGTAAATATTGACCACCAAGGGACAATAATCTGATCCCATGGCACGTTGATGGAGGACGAGAGTCCAAGATTTCTGAGTTATCCACTCAGCATTGACAACCACTCTATCAATTCTCTCTCTCACCCTATTTTTACCTACCCTGTTATTGCACCATGTGAACTTCTGCCCATGAAAGCCAATATCAATCAAACCAGCCGCAAGACAACACGTCCTTGAAATTCTCCACATTCTTTTTTGCCTAATAACTCCCTCATTGCTTTTCTCCGATCTCTTTAATTCCATTGGAATCTCTGATACACATCGAGGACTCAGGGATTCTTTCAGTCAATATCTCAATTTTTTTGCCACGAGATACATTTCTTCTCAAATTCTGGATCAATATAATTTCAACTAACTTTTCTGAACTACTTTTAGTCCGCGCTAGTCACCTTAGTATCAATGAAGTTCTTGGACACTGCAAGACCTTCACATCCACTCTTTCCTCCACCGTAATGCCAAAACCCTAGAGATTCCATTAGAATTCACATTGCTTGCTACACACTCACAGTTCTCCTCCACCTTTCCACCTTGCTCCTCTATTTTTCATAAGAGACACACCGCCAAGCTTAAACTATCCACATAGTGCCTTTAACCTTCGAATTGCCGAAGCAGGGCTTACACCTTGACGATTCCAACTTATAAAGATCATTGCACCTGGGTGGCTGAGATAGGCCATCCACCATAGCCTTTAGAGTTATCTGCAAATACAAATTTTTTATATACTAGAACTTCAGTTATCAGCTCCCTCATTTTCCCACCTCTTCTCCTCTCACTTCATTAACAGACTTTTTCTTTTTCCTTCCACCCTCCTCTTCTTCTTTTCCCCTTTCTCGTTTCAAATTCAATGCCCTCAATTCTTCTCTAATCTGATAAGATACCAACTCCTAAAATTCATTCTTTTCTCCTTCCTTCACTGGCTTCTCATCGTCTGGTGGAAATTCTACAATATACAACTCAGCCTCCCCTTTTCCTTGTAGGCTAGGTCTTTCCAAATCTATAGGGGCATGTTACAAATTTTATAGTAGGTTCTGAGGTGACGAGGTGCCCCCAAAAAGTTGGAGCCAACTTGTTGTCATATGGTGGACCACGTGAATGCATGTGATTATTTATGAAATGAAATTGCTTATATATAAACATTTGCGACCCATTTAATTATTCATTAATTGCTTGTAATATTAAGGATTAATTCTTAACCCCTAATAAAAATAATTTTCATTAAATTGCATGGGATATAAATATTAGGAGTATTTGCATTAATAGTAATATCATTTTTTTCTAAAAAAATAATTTAACATTTAATTAAATTTTCTAGATTATTATTGTTATTAACTAATGGAAGCAAGATCGGGCCGAGTCTAGGCTAGCCCGGTTCTTTCTTCTACCTCTTCTCTACCCGTGCGGACCAACCCATTTTCCCTTTTCTTGGCCCGGCCCGCACGCCTTTCTCTTCTTCCCCTTCATGTCACTCATGCCTTCTGCGAAAAGAGGAGCAACAAAGGCAGAGTAGGAGAGTAGCAAGACATTGCGGCGTGATTGTCCTGTCAGGGGCCAGGGGCAGCTGGCATGGCAGAGGCCATGCGTGCTGGTGGCCATCAAAAGGAAAGAGAGGCGGAGAGAGATAGGGCGGATTTTTGGGGGTTCCGAAAGAGAGGTTTGGATAAATTGGAAAGAGAGCAACCGAGACAGTGAGAGTGAGTGGGAAGTAGAGAGCGAAGAGTGAGGTCATGAGTGAAGGTCCCTGCCAGTAGCCACCGTATCAACCAAAAATGAGGCCATTAAATTTGGAAGTTTTGGAATCTTATTTTTAGAAATTAGGAAATTTTTCTATTTTATGTATTTCTGTTCTTACAAATAAATCTTCTAGAATATACTCTTTAGTATATAAATACCCACCTATGTTTAATGGAAATACACAATAATTTTTATCTCAACATGTGGAGAAAATATTCAATGGTTACTTCTCACCACGTTATCATCATGAGAAGATGAAGAACCATATGGCAATACGGGGATGAACAAATGTAGATTAAATGAAGAACTGAATCTAGGATAGAATGATCGATTCTGGAAATGATTTGTATTTCATTGTATCAATTGTATCATTGTAATACAAAGTATTAGAAATAGAAATGAGTACTGACTCTCTGTTCTACTTCCTCTGTTCTATCTTACTTGTAGCCTCTGTATCAAGAACTTATGCCATTGATCATCCTTCGAAGCTTTCATCCGATACAATGATGCTGAGTATTCATAGATGATACTTCTTTCTCTCTTTCATTCTCTCATTCTCGCATCTATCTTCTTCCCTCCTCCTTATATGGGAGAGAAAGTTCATTTTAACCAAGAACCAATAAAACTGAATCTCGGTTACAAGGAAAACAACAGAATACAGCTACACCCTTAACAGAATACACCTAACCGATTACATCTTATAGCACACGTGTTGGTTTACATGACTTGGCGATCCATGTCATTCTCTCTTTCGGGCATCTCCTTCATTGATGACGATCCAGGCTGGTCTTTATTATAAGATCTTTACCATTGATCATTATTTCTTGTAGTTTGCTGCATCGCCAAGTTCTCTGCTCCCTTTTTGTTTATTGTTTTCCACCACGTGGCGTTTCCATTCTTCTTCATCATCTTTTGTTCCTTTACCTTTAACATACCCCCTCAAATTGGGAAAGGTGAAGGATCCCATTCCCAATTTGGTACGTAAAGATATATGAGCTGATCGGGAGAGGGATTTAGTGAAAATGTCAGCTAATTGAAGGTGGCTAGGAATATGTTGAAATTGAATGGAACTAGAAGACACTTTTTCACGAACGAAGTGAAAATCAACTTCGATATGCTTTGTGCGAGCATGCAATATTGGATTTGCTGTGAGGGAAATAGCTGATCTGTTGTCACAGAACAGAGATGTAGCTGCTGTAAGAGGAATACCAATACCACGTAGTACAAAGCTAATCCAGGTTAATTCAGTCGTTGTAGAAGCTAGTGCTCGATACTCTGCTTCTGTGGAAGACCTTGAAACCGTGGATTGTTTCTTGGCTGACCAAGAAATCAAATTAGAGCCTAGAAAAGTATAGAAGCCTGTAATAGATCATTGAGTGATAGGACAACCTGCCCAATCGGCATCTGAAAAACCATAGAGACTTGTCAAACTCCTGGAGTGGAGATAGTATCCAAGATGGACAGTTCCTTTGACATATCGAATGACTCTTTTTAATTGATGAAAGTCTGCCACTGTGGGATGTTGCATCTTTTGACAGAGAAGATTTGTTGCAAAGGCTAGATCTGGTCTAGTTATTGTCAAGTATTGAAGACCACCTACTAGGCTTCTGTATTCAACAGGGTCTATTAGCTGAGTTTCAGCATTGGCCATGATAACTGATCGTAGTGGCAAGGGTGTTGAGATTGGTTTGCAATCTGTCATATGAGCTTGTTTAAGCAAGTCGACAACATATTTTGTTTGGCATAGAAATAAACTCTGTAAGGTGCGTTTGACTTCAATGCCTAAGAAGTAGTGAAGATATCCAAGATCTTTCATATGGAATTGAAGACTGAGATTCTGAATCAATGTGGTTAAAAGTTGAGGTGAGCTTCCTGTCAAGATGATATCATCGACATAAAGCAGTAATAATACTGTATGCGACTCAGTATGAAGCACAAATAAGGAGGGATCAGCTGTACAACAGAAAAAACCAATTTCAAGTAGATAGTTGCTGAATTTATCAAATCAGGCTCTCGGAGCTTGTCGAAGACCATATAAGGACTTGTGAAGAAGGCAGACATAGTTCGACTTTTGAGGGTGTATGAAGCCCAGAGGCTGTTCCATATAGACTGTTTCATTCAAATCTCCATGAAGAAATGCATTTTTCACATCAAGTTGATGGATTGTCCATTGTTTTGTTAGAGCTATGGACAGTAATATGCAAATTGTTGCATGTTTCACAACAGGGCTGAAAGTCTCAGTAAAGTCTAGTCCTGCTTCTTGATGGAACCCTTTGGCTACCAGTCGAGCCTTTAGTCTGTCTAGACTACCATCAGGTGCCAGTTTGGTCTTAAAGACCCACTTACAGCCTACAACATTCATCTGGTTTGTTCTTGGAACCAATGTCCAGGTATAATTGGCATACAGAGCACTCATTTCTTCTTGCATTGCACTGTGCCAACCTTTATCAGCCAATGCTGACTTAATGGATCTTGGTTCCATAGGAACTCGATACTCAGCCAGACAAGCATATTTTGGATTTGGCTTGATAATACCTGATTTGATGCGAGTCTGCATATGATGAACAACAAGATTTCTTTGAGAAGAGGATAGGCCAGAATTGTGTTGTTCTAGTTCAGGACTGTTATTGATAGGTAGTGCATTTTGAGTCGATGAAGAACCAAGTATTGATTGAGTTTCTGTGATAGAATCATTCTGCATTAGTGCTGATGAAGTAGCTTGTTGCATCTGTTCATTGTCATTACTATCCATATCAAGATGATATTGACCTTTGCTTACTGACTGATGAAGAGAGCTATTGTTTGTTGTATCAGTCCTTGGAGATTCGAAGAATTTAACTCCTTCAGCCCATTGTCTATATAAAGGAGTATACTGTCCATACTCATTGATCACATTTTTTGTGAAAGGAAAAGATGTTTCATCAAAAATCACATGTCTACTGATATATATGCAATTATCAGTAGGTACAAGGCATCTATATCCTTTATGTAGTTCACTATATCCCAAAAATACACAGGTAAGGGATCGAGGATCAAATTTGTGTTTTGAGTATGGTCTTAAGCATGGATAACATGCACAACCAAACACCCTCAAATGATCATACTGTGGCTGAGTATTATGAATCTTGTTATAGGGTGTATCCATCTTTAGTTTTGGTGTTGGAAGTATATTTATAATGTAATTTGCTGTAACAAAGGCATCTACCCATAATTTCAGAGGAACTTTGGAGTGATATAACATGGCTAATCCCAATTCTACAATATGTCTATGTTTTCTCTCTAAAACCCCATTCTGTTATGGAGTGTGTGGACAGGATAGGTGTTGTTTTATGCCACAATTTTTCAGATGATATTGAAATCTGCTACTTACAAACTCTCCTCCTCCATCACTTTGGAAGATTTTGATTTGATGATTGTATTGTTTCTCAACTAATTTATGAAATCAAACAAAGATATCATAGAACTCAGACTTCAACTTCATTGGATATAGCCAACTATATCGTGAGAAACTGTCAACAAAAATCACATAGTATCTAAACTTCTGAAATGAATTGATTGGTGAGGGCCCCCAAATGTCACAGTGAATCTTTTCTAGTGGCAAACTTGATGTAGAATCTGATAAAGGGAAGGATAGAGCTGTACTTTTTGCTATTTGACAGCTGTTGCAAATGTTCGAAGAAGTTGAATTAAAATGAATCAGCTTCGATGTTGCAAATGTTTCACTATCTGAGAATTTGTATGAGCCAGTCTCTGGTGCCATATCTTTGCATTCACTGTTTTCTGTCTTTGAGTAAAAAAGGCTGCTGCAGTGTTTGTATCAACTTGATAAAGGCCCCTATTCTTCCTTCCGAGCTTGACTGTTACTTTGGTATTGTTGTCCTTTACATAAACACCAAGTTTGTCAAAGATAAATGAGCAAGGATAGTCATCTGTGAGTTTAGACACGGAAAGAAGAGTCTTCTTTATTTCCGATACTATGAGAACATCATTAAGAGGTAATGTATTACCTTATGTATTTAGATAGGTGTTACCAACATGTGTAACAGGTAAACATGATCCATTACCAACATTCTTCTTTTTAAATGATTTTTATTTTCCACGTGGTTTTTAAAATTATTTTTATTCAAAATTATATTTAAAAACTAAAAAGAAAAGCTAAAAATTATTTAAAATACTATTAAAAAAGAAAAGATAAAATGGCAGCTCCTCCGCCGCCACCGCCGCTACCCATCATTGGAGGGTCGGCGATGGTTGCCAGCCTTGGGCAAGGTTGCTGCCCCCGTGAGGGTCGGCATGCCCATATCTAGGTGCCCTCGCTTGCGCCAGCGAGGTCGTCGGCCCTCACCCCTGGTGGGGCGACAGCTAGACCTTTGCCCAAGGCCGGTGATCGTTGCCGCCCTCCGGCGATGAGCGGCGGCGGTGGAGGAGCTGCCATTTTTTTTAACAGTTTTTAAATAAATTTTAGCTTTTCTTTTTTAGTTTTTAAATCTAATTTTGAATAAAAAATAATTTTAAAAATCCACGTGGAAAATAAAAATCATTTAAAATGCCATGTACGTGCCACGTCAGCATTTTTCGTCAAGTGAGTCTAACGGTGTTAATTTTATAACTCAATTGAATCAATTTAACAAGTTTTAGGACTTGATTGCACTTTTTGCAAATTTTAGGACTCAATTGCATTTTGTAACAAGTTTTAGGACTTTTATTGCACTTATCTCTAAACTTTTTATCATAACCCAAGTCCTTGAACCTATGAAATCTCTAGTTCTATGGAAATCAAGGGAGGTCTCCTGACCATTGATTGGCTTTCTAGCTAGCTTCCAACAAAGATGCTAGTAGCGACTCATAGATAATGTTTTTAGATTTTCTAAATATTTAAAATGAACTATTGTTGCTCAAGGTATGAGTTTGGGAGACTCACGTTCGTAAACAATGGACCAAGCATGGCCCACCGACTAGACATTGCTTTTGAAGTTGTCTCTTTTGAGGACATTTGCTCGGACCGTTGTATGAGCAAATACCCCTAAATCTATCCATTAGAGGAATATCTTCTAGCATCAAAGGGTAGGTTACGACACTTGTTTAATTACTTTATTGTGCTTCCACTTGCAAATAAATCAATAAGAAATTAATTAAATATGACACGTGTAGCACGTGACATACCTAGGGTGTCGCAGTCCATCATCGTTCGTCGGTCCAATTAGGTGGTTGCGTTAGGTAATTATCTAATTCAATCTTGAACTTGATATTTTATTTCCTAATTTGAACTAATGTGATCTTGAGTGCTTTAGGCATTATCTAATAGGATTCGATTGACAAAAAGTCAGAGATAATCATTAATTTGAGTTGTGAGATGACGGATCTTTTTTTGATTATGTTTGGTTTTATTGTGGGTAAGTGCCTATCAAGATTGCGATATAATCATTAATTTGAACCGTGAGATGACATGTCAATTTTTATTTTTTATTTTTATTGTGCTTGAGTGACTTATTAAGATTGCGATATTTGTTAACTTAAGATGCAAGACGAGGGATTACTTTTTGGGTATCGTAATCTTTTATTCGAATCTTGATGGATATCCTAAATGATTTTTGCTATGTTTAAAATTTTGATTAGATAGAATTGCTACTTTTAGTGAATGAAAAATACAAAAATATTGCATATAGGTATTTTTAGATGATATTGCCTAGTTTGATTCAGATTACGTGCTAAGTTTTTTTTTTTTTTTTTTTTTTTTAAATTTGAACATATTCTGGATAAGAATTTTTTTTTTTTTTTTACTAGATAGGATTTTAGGTAATGCATGCATATTTAGATGATGTTGCATGTTCAAAATGGTTTTGCAAGATATGATAACCTACTTCCTATGCTTGAAGGGAGCCAAAAAGTCGTTTCTCTCTCTTCTATTTCTTTTCCCATCATCTTCTTCAACTTTCAGTCATGAGGGAGGGTTTGAGCTAGCCTCACCCTCTTGTCTCTCTTTTATTGATTTTATTTGTGTTTTATTGTTCTTTTCTTGCATTTTTTCCTCTCCCAATTGAGATTTAGGATCTCTCTTCTCTCGATTTTGTTCTCAATTTGAGGATTTGAACTCCCCCAATCAAGTTCTAAATGTGGATGCTATCCTCTCCCGATCTAAATCTAGAAGTCTCATAAATATGTTTTTGGAAATCCGATGCCTCTGTGCTCTATTTGTGTACATGTTCTCTACCTCCAATCCCAATGATAATCATAGGAGTTTTGATATCTCATTGAATTACGAATATTTGCCCATCCACTTTTTAGATATGTGTTTGTTTAACCTATTATGGTTATCTCCATATAACGATGATATAGAGGAAGCCGAACCTAAGTGTGCATTGCCAATTAGTAATGTCATAATTATTGGAAAAGGAATTTCCGGCGTGTGCTCATTATTGATAATGACACAAGATCCAACATGCCAGTTTTGTTTGATAGATCTGTTAATATTTTGGGCTTAACTTTCCTAGTGCTCCATTGATCCTCATTGTTTTCTAGATTTGGCTTTGTTTTTTCAATATCCATGCTTTGTTTTGCTTTACTTTGCCATGAAAACTATGTATCTTTATATCATTTTGAGTAATGAATGCAATTTTCTTTTGATAAAAAAAAATCTACTGCCCAATCTAGATTGCATAATATTTACTTTATATAGTTTAGTTAGGGGCGTTAACTAATTTCGAATTTTAATGAAAACACCAAAATATCATGTGTATGTCATGTAATTCAAGTCATGTTATATGTCATGTGTGTTACCCAGTTCCCATGTAAATGAAATCGCATGTCATTAGAATTAGGTCATGTAGTTAGACGAATTTGCATGTCATATAGGCTAGTTTCAATTTCAAGATAAAAGAAAATCCAAAAATAATTGTTTTTCATGGTGTTTAATTTTCTGCAATTTATCTGTTTAATGATGGCATACTCGATCACTTCCTTGCTAGGCTAAAATCAATCCATGCTGCCTAAAAATATTTTTGAAAATAAAAGAGAAAAGGTACCGAAAAAGCGTTAAGAGTGATAATCAAGCCCTAAACTCACTTAATCTATGGTTTATAGAAATAAGATATTTTCCCCAATACTTTATTTGGTATCTAATCGATCTACCATAAATCGATTAGTAGTGATTTCAATGAGTTCAATGAGTTTGATTTGACATCCTAAAGTGATTCTGACTTGTGATTTAAAAAGCATCGGCTTCATGCTTATGGTGTTGAGGCAGGATCTGATGAAGAACTTGGATTAGACCCAAGTTCATTAGTAGGAGAAGTAGAGAGATCAATAGGTTCATGGGGAAGGCTGGATGTAGACGGAGATATGACCAAATCCAGAGGAGGGTCATTCACCTCCTCAAAAGATAATGGAGCAAGCTTCGTAAGTGGAAGAGCTAAGGTCCCCGGAGGACTAATCACCAAAGGTAGGGACGATAAAGGTTCTTCGGTGCCACTTGACGTGGTGATGCTAGATCGTCGATAGGAATGGGGCTTGCCATGCTCGACAGCATCGGCTTAGCAGCGTCAGGAAAGGGTGAACCAGGAGCCGAGTGAGCTATTGAGAAAGGTGTTCCCAAGATCTCGAAAACAGGCTTGGTTAAACGCATCCTAGTTCAGAATCATCTGGAGAACGACAAATTCAGAACCTAAGGTATAATGAAAGCAAAAGATTAAAACGAAGAAGTAAGGAACAAGTACCCAGATCCAGAGCCCTTTTTGATGATTTGCGAGAAGAGGGAGTACCTGGTCTAGATGAACGCCCGGCATCCTCAAGGAAAGAATTTTTTGAAGTGACCTTGCCGAGGATCACATCAAAGTCATTATAAAGAGATTGTCTCGGTAGCCTCCCCACCAATTGACGAAATTTATGCGGACATCAAGCACTAGAGAAAACGATTCGAACATGCGATCTCTGAAGAATTTGTTAGCGATCATATGACAGCATGCAAAAGGGTTGGATGCCTTGGTGACGACAAATAGATGCTTCTTGTCGAAAAGGAAATTCATGGAATAAGGAGCAAGAATTGGGGTACCCTGAGTAACTGAATTGCCGAGCACAGTACTGGGGAGAATATACTGGGGAGAATATGCTCCAGCGCGGAACTTAAATTTCCCTTTGAGGGACAACTTCAATGCTAAGTTTAATGCCACTAGCACAGATAGCCAGAACCTTTGGGAGCCTTTAGTCTGAGAAAAGGCAAAAACCTTGAAAGTCAGAACGACAGAGCACACAAAAGTCATCTGTATTCAAGGAAGCATGATAAAACCAATGGAGATAATGCTGGAAAGCTGTAGTCCTTGCTGGGATGTCGTGCAGTCGGAAGCTCGGCAATTGAGCCCCTTGGTTTTCATGAAAGTATGGCCCAGCCTTGTGCCTTGAACGGAGTGCTACTTTGGTATAAAAAAACAGGGTTGAAAAATATATTCTGACCCAGGCTTTGAAGGACCCAGAAAGGACTGTGAAGACTCCTGAAGTTGATTCACCCATGGAGATAGAGGGATAGCCGAAACCTCAATACAACACAGCTAGGGCAAGACGATCCATAGCGATATGGCCACCCTTGGCTTCTTGGCCACCTGAAGCGACAAGTGCTGAAAGACAAACTTGGACAGCCAGTAGAGGAGGAAAGCAATATGTTCTTCATCCTCAATATCCCCGGTCTGATAAGCATAAGTCTTCAGAAAACGGACATATGAAAGGTTAATACATTCTCCTAGGTCAGGCATGTCGAAGAATCGATAAAGCTAGGGTCGTCACTAGAGGGACTTAGACCAGTAATGGCATAAACATTTAATAGAGTCACCGTCATGGAACCCTTTGGAAGAAAGAACAGTTAGTAGAAGGAGACCAAAAACTAGCAAAGCTACCCAAGTTTAGATTAAGTCCCCAATCAAAGGTACAAAACTCAAGAGCCTGATCAATTTTGGCCTTATGCCATAACTCGTGCTTGGTAGATTTCCGCCCGTTGTACCAGTTGAAAAAGACAGGGTCAAAAGAAGGAAAATACCTGAGCCGTTGAGACGAGGAGGTCCAAACATATTCCACTAAAGACTCCTTCAGGAATAGAAAAGGTTCTTTCACGTGTCGGGGGAAGCAGCAGGCGAGGAATGGAAGAGGATCAGGTGTCTGAAGACACGGGCCAAGAACAATCTTCCCATCTTCATCCTTGATACGGTTTTGTAGCGACAAATACACATTATCCGCATACTCCGGTGACTGAAGCTGTTGCAGACGGACCATAAAGTTAGCAGGATCATTCCTGGAAGACATGGTAGCACCTGAGTGGGGCACGGAAGATGAAGGATAATGGAGAAGAAGGATAAAAATTGAATCTTGGAGTAAGCGTCAATGGCGTCAAAGAATTAGACAAAAGAACAAATGGTCAGGGCTTTAAAGGAGAAGACCAAGTCGAATCCGAAGAGTATTGGGATTTTTAAAACCCCAAAAAGTGTCGGACGACGACAAAAGAGAGGGATCTGAAATGGCGTCTTGCAGAGCCCAGGAGATCAGCATTAGTGAGTACAATCGTCGGTCCAGTTAAAAGAATTATCTATTAATTCTATTAAAGGGCACATTTGTTGGCACCAAAAAATCAACTTGCGGGCCTAGAACTAAAAGGGAGCCCGTTAGGTCCAATGTGTAACAAAGCCGCTGGTCATCAGGGATACCAAATATTAGGTATTAATAACCGTTCCGGAGCAAGAATATAAGGATGGAGGCAATTTCAAGAGCTTGGTACCGATAATGCTAAGGATAGTGCAAAGTGTTGGTCGGTGTGGTACCGAAGTCTCCACAAAAAGTTTGAATTTGAATTCAATAACTACTAAAAACGTTACTTATAAACTAGACCATAAATGGCCAAAGGGACACAGTTGTAAGGCTCCTTTTGACAAATCAACAATCTTAATAACACTCGTCTTTTGGTTGTCTTTTTCTTTATATCGCACATTTACATTTTATCACATGTTTTTATCTCCTGATTATCATTTTCTTTATTGCTTGTAAAGTAGAATTAGGGTGTGTTTAGTAACGTTTCTGTTACGGGAAATAATTTTTGAACAGAAATAATTTTTTTGTTTCTATTTTAGGGAATAATTTCTGAGTATAAGAACAAGTTTGGTAACTGCAAAATATTTATACTCTAATAATAGAAACACGTATGGTAACTTGTATAATTTTTGTGTTTCTTTTAATTTTTCGATATTTTTATTATATTTTTCCTTTTTTTTTCTTCTTTCTTCCTTTTGACCGGTCACCAGCCTCGGGCATGGCCGGCAACCTCGCCTTGATTGGGCAATCTCGGCCTTGTTGGATTTGGGCTAGGCCGAGCCTCCCTGAAGGTTGACAACGCTTTGGCGAGGTCGCTGGCCCTCGACGGCTGGTTGTCGGCCATGGTTGAGGTCGATGACCGGCCAAAAGGAAGAAAAAAAGAGAAAAAAAAAAGAAGAAGAAAATGAGAAAAAAAAGTGTTTCTTGGAACTGTTCTGAGAAACAAGAAACAAGTTTTATTTATTTATTATTTCTGTTCCAAATTTGTTCTTGGGAGCAAAAGTGTAAATAAACACGTTTCTATTGTTTTTTTGTTCCTCAAAATAAAAGAACAAAAATTTGTGTTTTGGGGAACGGAAACACAAATAAACAAATACACCCTTAGTTATTTCCTTTTCAAAACTACATAGACCTTGGTCCACATAACAAAAACCAAAGACTTGCCGCTTCGTTGGAAGATATTCAAAAGGGAACACATTCCCAACGAACAACTAGTATAGTGAGTTTGCAGATCAAGTAACTATATGGATTTGCCTTATTCAAAATGTTAGCTCAAGAAGAGTTGCCATGAAGAACATGTTACAGTCCAAAAGCCTGATGAATCTCGATATGTTTCATTCACTCATGAAAATGTCATTTGGACAATTGAAATAGTAGTTTAATCATAGCATGGTTCTATAATTTTCGAGAAATATCATGTTTTCTTTGACATTTTTCTCGAAAAGTTATGCAAAATAGATACAAGTTTCTTGGAAAAAAAAAGTTGTCGGAATGATGAGATACGCTAAACAAATTTCTCCAAAAAAGTTGTGGGAAGGATAGGATATGCAAAACCTTAAGCCCATGGGTGGGTTTGGGTTTCTTTTTCCCCAACTTGTGGCTCCAATATGGAGCTAGGAGTCAAAACTGCTCAAATTATATTGCATGCTATATGTTCATATGGATAGGCTATAAATTTAACAAACTTAGGCAAAAGAATACTAGAAGTGTTAAAAGATGTGTACTACGCTTACTTTAATGCCAAAATTTTTCGCCGAATAACGTAAGTGTCACTTCAGAGAGAGAAAAATCACTTAAGTGCTAATAGTAAGAAATTCTGGCCAAAAAATATGTGAATTTTTTTAATTAAAAATTTTATGTAACGTGAAATTTAAAAAAAAATCCAAAGCAAGTAGCATTTCTACTTGGTGTACTTGGTACTAAAATGATCTCTTTTTAACAATGACCGGAAGTGAAGTGATCACATTAAATAAAATTCAGCACTCAATTGATCACAATTTATAACTTTTGGACAATGTCGTTAGGGATTCTATGTTGACTGGGCACACTGGTGAGCCACATAGTTTTGAGAAATTTATAAAATATAGCCACATTTGATTTCCAACGATCCAAAATCAGAGTGGCACTTACGTGATCTTTTTTTTTTTAAATTTAAAAGTGACACTTAATAATCTGAAAAAAAAAAATCTTGGCACTAAAGTGAGCGCTATAATAACTTTTGACACTTCTAGTATCATTTTCCCAATAAACTTATTATGAATCGATCGTTTCTAGTGATGGTAGAGCAGCAACTGGGAGGGCCTTGTACTTTATTTATTTTTTCTTTTTATGTTCTCTTTTTAAAAATAGCTTTTTATTTTTTAATCTAATTTCATTAATTTTTTGCCAAAAAAATTCTATTTGGACTAAAACATTTTAGTCTTATGTTTCATTTTTAGTATTGTTGGCACCAAATAGGAGAAAGAAAATATAAAAAAATACATTATATTTTCCGTTAGTTTTATTGAATGAAACTAACATAATGGTTTGATTACATTTTTTTTAATTTTATTATTCAATCGCACTTTCATGACAAGTCTTAAGATTTCTAGTGCAATTATCCTTTTTTTGTTTACATTTTTTTGTTGATTTTTTTTTAATTTATTTGCTTAGTACTATAGAGCACCGACCGAGGTGTTCTAAATTGTTATCTTGCCACATTCATATAATTGGGAACCGTGGCTTCTAAGGGCATGATTTGGCTATGGTACGTTATTATTTCTCTTAAGTTAGACAACAAAATTGCCAAAAGGGACTACACAAGTTCTACACAACCACTGGGATTCGCCCTAGTGGCCACCTTTCCAACATGGAATTGAGAGGTGAGGAGTTCAAATCCCCACCTTCTCAGGGGGATGGGGTGGGAAAGCGTAAGTTTCAGAAGTGGGTTTCGACTCCTACGCCCTGCAAGAGGTAGGGCAAAAGTCTAAGAGTGAGTGTAATAGGAATAGAGTAGGACTGACAAAAAAAAAGTTCTACACGTCTCTAATAGTAAACTATAAATTCGATGAATAATCATTTTCATTATGAAGTCCATTGCTAGTGCATAATACTTGTTTCACATTCACCATTTGGATGGTGACACGTGACGATTATGCTTGTACATATCGAGGGCGAGAGACTTGATGGTGCTCTTGAATTTTTTTCAAGCAAGGTTGAGTTAATTAAACGTCCAAAGCTAAAAGCCCTTTTGAACTAAGATTTTGTTCTTGGGGCCACCCTTCTGGAGGAGTCGAAGCGATCGATAAAAGACCGTTTCTTTTCTCTATATGATTCTTGCTTTCCCCAACATATATGTTCATTCTTGAACCGGTAAGTCTCAGTTTCCCTTGCTAAGTTGAAAGTCATCGCTCCGTTTTAAAGTTTAAAGGCTTCGTGGGCCGGATTTTCTGGATCAGCCCACGAGGATGAAGAAGAAGAAGAAGAAAAAAAAGGCCCAGCATTTGACGAACTTGATGAGATCGCGAGTTAACTCGCGATTCCAACGAGTTTAGCGAGTTTGATTTGACATCCTGAAGCCATTCCGACTCGCGATTTTAAAAAGCATTTGCTCGGATGCTTATGGAGTTGAAC
The DNA here is from genome assembly GCF_016545825.1 of Eucalyptus grandis. Taxonomy (NCBI): domain Eukaryota; kingdom Viridiplantae; phylum Streptophyta; class Magnoliopsida; order Myrtales; family Myrtaceae; genus Eucalyptus; species Eucalyptus grandis. The sequence goes on from NW_024096436.1 coordinate 26,995, forward strand.
GTTGCTGAACCCCAAAGGTAATCTCTCTCTCTCTCTCTCTCTCTCTCTCAGAGTGTTAGTTTTGCTTCATGGGCAGCGAGCATCAACTTCCGCTTTCTACTTCTTCATCAGTCGTCCTGCAATTACTTCTTCTTGTTCTTCCCATTTTTATTCGAATTGCGGCGCATCCATATTCTCAGTTTTCTTGGATTTTGAGGACACACCCATTCCCATCGGTGGAGCGCCTCCTCATGATTGTGTCATCAAAATCTTATGGAAATTGCAAATTGAACATAGATGGTTCAGGCAGAAGTTTTAATGGAATAGGGCTATTTCAAGTAATCGAGATTGGAGCCCCGGCTTCTAGGTCTATAATTACGGTGATACGAGTGATAGATTTCAATACCATTTGTGAGCTCATTTGATTGGAAGACCATAAGGCGAAGAATTGCAAAAATTAAAACTAATTTGGAGGTAAGAGTGTACTTTGCAAGTCAATCCGCGCTCACATTCCCCTTTCTCTCATCTGTGATGTCGTGCCGTACGGATATTTTCAATTTTTGACAATGAGAACTGATCATTTCCATCAAAACAGCGTGGAAGTGAAGCATTGCTACCTCATAATTAGAGAAGATCTGCTATGGTTGCAGATTGTATCAACCAGTGAAGTAAACTAGAATGACTTTATAAGCCAATAAAACCATCCAAGCATCTTCCTCTTTCATATCAAACTAGGCCCTTGCACCTGCAGTACTAAGGTTGGCTCTGGGGACCCATCTTGACTGAATTTTACCGCCTACTGGAGGAGCTGCCCATACAATGCTTATTCCTCAATTTGTGCACCATCGTGTAATCTAATATTGTAGAACGTGACGATAGTGGCATTTTTGGTTCAGTGCACTAGTTTGATGATTAACCAACTCAAGCGAGCATGATATACCGTGCATTTGAACAAGAGTTGTGAATCACATAATCATATGCAGGTGTACATTATGATGGCGCTAAATCCATCTCCACCTCATTTCATTCTACCCAATTGTAATTTACTTTGATGGGATTATGTTTACAAACATATAATTGCAATAACTATGATAAATAGAAGTGTTTCAGGCCAACCACTTAATTCCGTCAATTCTGGAATAAAATAAAAATTTAAAGATCCAGTTCATTAGTCCCGCCCAAGTTGATCGTGTCATCAGCAGATGAACTTCCGGAAAACATTCGGTAATCCATGAAGCTAAGAGCAGGAGAGGGTAAATTAATTCCGGAACATTCCTACATAGAATTACAGCTCTCAGGTCAGGATCCAGGAAAAAAGGACATTAACGAATAAAGTAGTCTCAGGGTTTTCTCAAAGGAGGGATTAAATCCCTTGAAAATAGCCTAAAGTACCAAACATTTCATTTTCCGTGTGGTCAGAAGCTTCGACATCATATGCGGGCAGTATTATGTGAACTTCGTTAACCCTCACAATCAGCCAACAAAACTTCTGCTTTCAAGTCAGGTGCAATCCCTTGACGGTTGCGTGTGATGTGTCAGGGAGGCAGCAAAATGCTGAGCAGTCCTCAGCCCCAATTCCCATCTAATTACACAAGATCCCTCAGCTTAAGCGCATTCCAAGCTGGAGTTCTCCAGCAATCCCAAGTGCATCATATGAAGAGGCAATTTATGACTTCGCCAGCCTCTTCGCTCAACCGTACGAGAAGGTGGTATTTATGCTTGTTTGCTTTACAAATGGACTCGAATCCCTCTAAACTGGTGATTAAGCTATAATAATTTTAGACAACCATACTCCCTCGGTGCGACTGCTACAGAATGCATCAACAGTGCACGCCCATTACCATTCATAGGTATGGCATCACATGAGCCATTGAAAAACTTGGATGCATTTCCATTTATGCAACTTTTCATCACTGAGGGTCCATTACTCATGCCATTGGTGATTGCCTTGCTTCCTTAGCATGACTCCATCCCGCTGCCCACATGAAGCTGCTATAAGTCCTGTTGCAGTTGAAAGTGAGCGGTAAAACATTAAGGCAGGTTAATCAGAAGAAAGCTAAAATGCTCTCAATATCAAACAAGAGCGAACTGGATTATGATTTCTATCTTAGTGGCTCTGCCAAATGAAATGGTAGAATTAGGCGACTAAGAAAATCTAAATATTCAAAATGGTAATGTAAGAACTTCTACCATCTAAATGGGTCAAGGAACCAACGAATTTTCCCATTTCCAACAGAATAAAACTGAATAAGATTGCCTTGGCAAAGACACACCATCAACTGGGAAACACAACTGAACAGATCAAGTAAATTCACGAGCAGTAACACTATTCCAGATGGATTGTGGATGCTTCTGAGAAATTGCATCAGCACAAGAAAGTTCACCCGCAAAATTAAGTGGCACTTTCTCTCTAAGATAGTGGTTACAGTGGGCGAATGACAAATGTACAAATGAGTAGAAAACCATGGAAACATTAACACATGCATGAAGAGCAACAAGAAACATTTTATATTCAACAATGCATCCCTAAAAAGAGACCAGAAGGTTTTCCTGGCCTTGATTTAAACTCGGGGTGGAACTGACACCTATTAATTACGGATGATCAGGAAGTTCCACGAACTGCAATTGATGTACAGAATTAAATGTGAAATCAACAAGAAAGGAGAAGTACTTTATAGTACTGAATCATCAGGTACTGCCACAATTATTACAAGCAAACTACAACTGAAGTCAAATTATTAGGTCGTATTCGAAAACAAAATAAAAGTACCATGAATACTTACTTCCATTTGCTGTGCACTTTCATCCCTGCCAACCAAACACAGGCCGGCCTTTTCCAGTTCTGGTACAACCTTAGGATTTACCTGGGTGATATCAACTAAACTTGTTAATGACCAAGCAAGCAAAAGAAAAGAAGATTACTCAGGACCGAGATGACAAGCAGTTTTATGCTGATATGGATTAACCTCATATCTGTGCCGATGTCCCTCATCAGAAAACCTTGCATTCCCATACCTGAAGGATTAAAAAATTTGGAATACATCAAACATTTTCATTATACATCATCTCCTGTAAATGTGACATGACCATATAAAATAAGATTTAGCCTTAAGCACTTGTTTATACAAATTTAACACTTGTGAACAAGAAACAAACTTCAAAACCCCCAATTCCTTACAACTTTGCAGATTTGCAGTCATTGTTCCTGAAATAAGTCCTTCTTGATCCTAAACGCATTGTCCCTCCAATGTGAGTCTTTGAAACCTGACAAAAGTAGCCCATGAATGAATGAAGGGTAAATTTACTAAGCCAGAAGGAATAATAATCATCATCTTTAGTAAAATACTGTAGAAGTACTGCATGCCTCTGGCATGAATCTGACACAAGGATTCTTTGTCTTGTGCTGTTTGCGCCATGCAAACCCAACACGGATCTTGCAAACTCTATAACAGCAATTTGCATCCCCAAGCAAATGCCCAAGAATGTGATGTTATTTTCCCTTGCATACTTTGCTGCAAGAATCTTCCCTTGCACGCTGTGTTGGGTTTGCACTCAGATCTTGCAAGTAAGTACCATGAATACTTACTTCCATTTGCTGTGCACTTTCATCCCTGCCAACAAAGCACAGGCCGGCCTTTTCCAGTTCTGGTACAACCTTAGGATTTACCTGGGTGATATCAACTAAACTTGTTAATGACCAAGCAAGCAAAAGAAAAGAAGATTACTCAGAACTGATATGACGAGCAGTTTTATGCTGATATGGATCAACCTCATATCTGTGCCGATGTCACTCATCAAAAATCCTTGCATTGCCATACCTAAAGGATTAAAAATTTATGAATACATCAAACATTTTCATGATACATCATCTCCCGTAATTGTGACACGACCGTATAAAATAAGATTTAGCCTTAAGCACTTGTTTATCCAAATTTAACACTCGTGAACATGAAACAAACTTCAAAATCCCCCAGTTCCTTACAACTTTGCAGATTTGCAGTCATTGTTCCTGAAATAAGTCCTTGATCCTAAATGCATCGTCCCTCCCATGCGAGTCTTTGAAACCTGATAAATGTAGCCCATGAATGAATGAAAAGTAAATTTACTAAGCCAGAAGGAATTATAATCATCATCTTTAGTAAAATATTGTAGAAGTACTGCATGCCTCTGGCATGAATATGACACAAGGATTCTTTGTCTTGTGCTGTTTGCGCCATGCAAACCCAACACAGATCTTGCAAACTCCATAACAGCAATTTGCATCCCCAAGCAAATGCCCAAGAATGTCCCTTGCATACTTTGCTGCGAGAATCTTCCCTTGCACCCCCCTATCACCAAACCCTCCCAGAACCAGCACTCCATCAGCACCCTGTGCATGAAAAACAGTTCAGTTGTACAATCAATTGCAATCATGGAACTAGCTAGTATCAGCAGACGATGAAATCAAAACTGCATATTGGGCCAAAAGGCTATTAAAGTATAAAACTAAATGTACCTTCAATGAATTCCATGCATCTCTATAACCCTCAGGTGGCTGCTAGGAAAACTTTGTTGTCAAGGACTATTGTCTATTGACTGCATACAATCTAAGTTCTATTTGCAACGTGCAACAGAACAAAAATGATAAGTCATATAAGAAATGAGCTCAGCTTCACCTCTTTCCAAGTGATATCCTCCAGGTTGCTCACGGGAACCTGGTCTACAATAAGTTTCCTTTGGCAGGCAACAGGAGCATGTAAAAGAGCCTGCCGTATAACTTATAATAATCTTTTACAATACAACTTCTAAGCACAACACTGCACACATAGATTCTGCGAGCATATTTTTGATAAAATGCCAACCAGGAAGGTGTTCCAGAAACTTCATTTTCCTAAAAGATATTGAAATGGAAACAAATGAAATATATAATTGTTTTCAAAAAGAGACTTGTTTGGAGTAATCTTCACACTACTAAAGTGGCTGCATCGGACTTGACTGGTAAAATGTGAACCCAACCAGGAAGAACCAAAAAAGGGGAAAAGGCATTAAAGCAAGTAATCAAATCACAAGCATTGCAGAATTGTCCAAGAGATGTATTAAACAAAATGCCTGCAAAAATATGACTCTTCAGTAATCCAATCTCACCTTCAAGACAGAGAGACAAGAATCTGACAGCCCTGTGTATTTTCCTACCAAAGCAATTCGTACCTGAAACATGCACAAAATAAAAGCATCAAAACTAATACCACATGGATAAATAAGCCTAAACAGACCAAAAAGAAGTTCAAGGACTGCCGGATCACACAACTGGTCATAAACTTTTGTATGAGCAGTCCATTCACCCAACTCAAGGTTCCTTGCAACGCTGGAAAGAAATGGCAACATGTTGAGTGATACTCAAGAAAGCAGAACAAAGGAGTAAGCATTCCTTTATTGAATGAAAAAACATAAGGCAAGGGAGAATCGATTCACACCACATACCCCATAAGGTTCAGTCCCTTCAGAATTGCTTCATGTACCTTTTGGTCCTATTATGAGGGATTGCAAAAAGGTACGAAGAAGCTATGTTGAGCCTTTTGCTATGAAATATATATAGAAGGCGTATGGTTTGAATTTCAAAATTCTTAAACTACTTACTCTTAGCAGCAAAGGAATGTGCCAAATGTTTGGGACATCATACAAAGTAATGATGTTTTCTACCTGGAATCAAGTCACTTAGAAATAATTAATGATCAGTCAAAAAGGCCAACAAAGCTTATCACCATTTAAGAGCAAGTACCGGCACATGGCACCATTGAGAGAGCTTTCCTTTAACATTCTCAACAAGCGCCTGTGACAGATGACCTGACAACTTTGGTCTACTATCAGCACAATTATCAAAAAAAGTACAAACGTGATAGATGAGGCAAACCTTTGCACTTCTACAAGCTAGAATATTTGGGGTCAAACCCAGTCCTCTAAGACCTCGAACACTATGCTGGGTAGGCTTTGTTTTCTGTGGGACAGTATAATAGAGGCTATGATTAGCATGCTAAGGACATCATGCAGGAACACTTTTAGTTACTGAATCCATATCTAGCATCTTAAGATATCAGTCAATTGACAAATTGATTCTAACAAAGATACCTGTTCACCAACAACATTGAGTACAGGAACAAGGCTGACACGAATCAAGCAGAAATTACCAGCTCCTGCAAGAATATTTAGGTGGGTAAACAACAATGTTTCGCTGAAAACTCTCAAGAGCAAATTCACTTAAATTAAACGTGGTGTAATCTTATCTACTTGGTAGGAGAACTGACCAAGAGCCTCAATAGATGGCATAGATTTGATATCCACTGCATTGAAATGATTTTAGTCCACCCAGAAGCAGGAAAGCGACAGCTACTACTGAAGCTATTTACCTATAGTTCCACCAAGTTCAATGATTGCAGAGAGATTTAAGGTCATACTACACTAATTAAGATGAACAAAATATGTACCTTTCCCAGATATGACTTCTTGCTCTGTCCTCCATCTTAGACCAATCTAGTGAGAGCAAATGATTGGATGACAAATAGAATGGAGACAAAGGGGAAAAGAAAAAGCGGAGTGAAAGGTTAAGATACAGAGAGAAATGCTTCTCTTATGGCTAGAGCTGCTTAAACAAGATTACCGACAAGCACCCCATTTTTCCTATGTCCTAACTCCCTCCCCTGCAACTTTCAGTAAACGGTGGTCAGTGCATACCCAGCCAACTGGAGCATCACATGGCTTGAAAGGGAAATTATTTTTACTGAATCAAGTTTCCAGCAACTAAAGTCAGCAATAGACTTTTCCTCTTTCACGGGAAATAGTGAGTTTGTCAAGAAGTTACATGTAAAATAAAAAATGTTTATTTGCCCACGAGGAGATAACAGATGAAGAGGTTAAATCCAATAAACTAATACATCATCCAGAAAGAAACAGTGTTAACCAAAATACACTCTTACACAACCATGGCAGACATCAGTAATAAAGAACTCCAGAGAATGTGCTAAAAAAGCCAAAGAACTGTTTGTCCAAATCCTTTACAGACTCGAGCTTTCTAAGCAAGGGCAATGGTATTCAAAGTGGGCATGTGTAGCTGCAAAATCATTGGAAGCACCAGCATTGCTTTACAAATACTTATGAATTTGATTTAATTTCTAACAAAAGCAAGAGCAAAAGCCACCCAACTCAAAATCACTAAACCAAGTGTCCTAGCTGTTAAAGGAAAAGTTCATCAGGCAGAATTCAGTATCAATCCTTCCACTTATGAGACAGACATAGGGTGCCAAATACATTCATCCATGGAAGTGGTGTGATCTAAGAAGAGTTTCATGATAAGTTTGTAATCAAAAACGCCGTGGAAGAAGTCCTTCCCCGAGAAAGCGCCACGGTCCGTTCTTACTTCCCATTCTGCAAAACCACATCAAAGAAAGCAGAGTTGTACTTTAAAATACTCATGAACATATCCAAACAGAGGGATTAATACATCATAAATTGAATCTAAATAGTGGAAATTCTTGTAATGAAGGAAATGAAAGAGTTCATCTGGAAAATTTCAAAAGCAGGAAGTAATACCTCCAAATACAAGCTACAATCCTAAGACCCAAGGATATACTTAGGGCAATCCATATTCCAATGAAACCATAGCCCTCGGAAAGAAGGAACAACAGCGCTAGGCTGATCATGGAGATCAAAACCTGCATACAAAAACTTATTAGAGAGAAGTTAAATATCTGAAAATCATGAGAACTGAATAAAAATAGGCCTTGGTATTACCATGGAATATGTGGAGTACGTAAAATCTGATAATCCAAAGTTAAGGCCATCAAAGACGACAAGCAAGCAGTTGACAAGTTGTGCAGCTGCAATGAACTGTTATGCACATTGAGAAGATTACTCAATTCATGCAAAAAAAATTAACTGCAACATATTGAGCTAGTTGAGAGAACTTACTGGAATGCCTAGAGAAATGAGATGCTGAACGTTGACATCTCTTGAGAGTACTCCGGATCCCAAACTCAGGCCCACACCAATAATAACAGTGAGCCCTAGGCCAATAATTAATCCCATCTGCAGATTCAGTCTATCAATCTAAGCAATTTCAGCTGTTTCCTTTCTACGCTTTGCTCTCGAAAATCCAATTCACAAGATTGGTTCAGAAACTCATTTATCAAAATAAGTACCTGTAATACCCTAGATGTAGTTGCAATTGCCTTGTCATAATCTTTTTCCGCAAATGCACCAGCTAGGATTGCCTGTCCAGCAGCAGCCAAACCACCAGCAATTATTGTTGGTGTTGTCCAAAGCTTTAAGCATATTAATAATGCCTCTAACGGTCCTGAACCCAGCCTTGCAGCCAGCCCATAAGCAAGGCTAGAACCAGAGGTGAGAGCCATCGCCCATACCACCAAAAGAAGTCCTGACCGAACACAAGCATTCATTTAATAACATCCCCAAATTTCATATAAGTGTTATATGCAAAACAAACACAAAAGACATTCAATCTGTCTTTGTGGTCGCCTTTTCTATATTGTAACACTAGGGGAGCACATGGCTATAGAACTATGAGAAAATAAATTATCAGTATTGATAGTAGACAAAGATAGAACCTGAAGGGAAGTTAAGTCCTTTGTCTAAGGAAAGAGGAAGACAAAGCAAAAAAAAAAAAAAAAAAATTTGTTTAGTTGATACTTGTGCAGGAATAATGACTTACCATTTTTTATAAACTGACGAAAGCGCATAGCCTTAAGGCTTGGAGGTAAGATATAAACTCTTTTTATCAACCTCCATAACAGAATAAGAAATATCATGTATCTGTTGAAATCACAAGATTATTTAGTATGTGGTCAATTATCAATAGTTTAAATATAGAACCAAAGAAAATTATTGATTGCACTACTCACTGAGATACAATGTGTGCAACAGCAACCCAACCAACACCCAAGTGGAAAACGAAGGTGAGTACTGGATCTAATCCAATATTTGCGAGCTCTCCTGCAACTATTATTAAACAATCAAATAAACATAGTTCTTAATTTCATACCAATTGGAAACACATATTTTGAGTAAGACATACCAGTGGCATAGAGAGGAGTCTTGGCATCCTTAAGGCCTAGAAACACGCCTTGGATTACAAAAGATAGAAGAACAGCTGGAGCTGCAAGGGATCTTAGCTTCAGATATCTTGTAGCAGAGGTTAGAGAGAGAGAACCCTAAACAAGCAACACTGGAATTAGTTAATGCAGTGTAAAGATAATCCAAGTCATTACTAGCTTAGCAGTTAAAAAAGTTCAATAAGATATATAATCAAAACACTTACGGGTTTTATCCCCATAAATCTCAAGAGGGCTTCAGCACCCGATCTTAGACAAAATGCTAGCAAGACACCAAGGATCCCAGCAACTACTAGGGCAGAAGATGCTGAAGGAATACGCTGTCTTTCCTTGCTACGAGTCCTTGCTGTAAAATATGGTTAACCACAAGTAGAGGTGTTAAAATGGGTCTATGACCCATTTTTGGACTCATATTTTATTTATATGGATTGTATATGGGACAGAGGTTTTTAAAAACCCAACTAATTTGATTTAAATGGGTAAAAAATGGATTAGAACCTGTGATCCATTTAGGGCGCGTTTAGTAACCATTCTTCCCGAGAACAATTTCTAAGCAAAAGAACGTGTTTGATAACCGCACAAAATTTCTAATTCGGAATAGAAAAGAAGAAGAAATACGTTTAGTAACTACATAAAATTTCTATTGGCAATTTCTTTTCTTTTATAAAAAAATATCATAAAAATGAGCTTTCTTAGGTTTAGTTAAAGATTTTTCAGTTACTTAATAGTATGTTCACTTTAAACAAGAGAAGCATGGTCTAATTCTTTATAAATACTTCAATTTATAGTTTTTTTATTTACTATTTTTAATTTAATTTGAAGTTATAATCTACGTTTGGTCGTCTAAATTTTTAATCGGGATAGGACTGAATAGGATATAATATGAAATCCTAACATTTTTTTATATCCAGTCCATTGTTTAATGAATCACAATATTAAAGTTGGATATATTCACATCATATCATATACATTATATATATATATATATATATAAATCTAAATATTCAAAAACGGAGATAGTGAAAATCTCTCGTAACATTATTTCTTAATTTATTTTTATTTTATTTTCCTCTTTTTTATATTATTTTCTTTATTATTTCTTTTTTCCCCTTTCATCATTCTTTAATAAAAAAATTTCAAATAATAGAGTGTGCTAACATACCTAAAATATATGATAAATATAAATATTTAATTTATAGATTGAATGTTTATTATAAGATAGAATTAAAGTTGAATATATAAATTAAAATAAGATTAATTAAAATAAATTTCTATTTTTTTTTTTTTTTTTTTAAATTTTTCTCAAATTATAATTCAAATATTATTTATATTGAAATATAATTTCAATTTTGTTAATTTATTAAGTTTGCTATTAGAGAAAAATAATTTTCTTATTATGGACATTAGAAATCATATCCATCTCTATCCTACCTCCCCCATGGGATCATTTTATTTTGCCTATATCTCCTTATATCCGATTTTATCCTCACATGAAAATGCGAAGACCAACATAAGATATGATTATATCCTGATTTTTATCTCGACTACCAAACGTAGCCTTAGCATATAATAGGTGTAGATTTTTCTAGAATATTAATAGATTTTAGCAATATGGGTCTAGTTGGATATGGGTTGTGTATAGGTTGGGTTGGGTATAATTCACTAGATTTAGAGTAAATGAATATGGGTCAAAATGGGTTAAATTGGTCAAATATGAATTGACTTATTTTCGACTCAACCCAAACCCGACCCGACCCACCTATTTGATGAATCTAACCAAAAGCAAAATCATTAGACTCTCACCAAGTCTTCTAGTTAAATGGTGAAATTAACACGATGATATTGGAATGTACCTTCTGCTGGGACCACCTCATCATCAGGCGTTGGTTCTTTGATTTCTACGTTGTCATCTTCAGCCAGATCATCACATGTTTTTCCAACTCTGAGCTCCAGTGAACCTGCCCCTGAGAAAGTTGTTTTATGTTATTGGGCCCATCCAATTACTACACTTCAAGTCTAGATGTTGTTTTTCTACCTGAGGTCGAGTGTGGACCTCGCTCCTTGAAGGCTGGTTGGCTTCTTTTATGAAATAAGCCCTGGCCGATCTTCACTGACAAATTTGCATCTGAACCTCTTTCCAATGAATCAAGCCTTTCAACTTCTCCAAGGTTGGCACTTGTTTTGCCTAGAGTATTCTCTTTTGCGACAACGGATGTTGTTATGATGGTCAGAGCGAACATAAAAACATTCATAAGTTGATTGAATCCAGCGATCGAAAATCCTACAGCCGCAAGCTCTATTGGACCTGCTCATGACAAAGTCGCTATGTGTAAGACGCTGATTGCAAAACCAAATTAACAACTCAATGACACCTGAATAGACATAGGAACGTAGACCCAGAATCAAGTTCTTGAACATTTATATTATCATATAAAAAGAGGACATGCAATAGAGTTCACTTGAAAAAGTGCAGACTTGATCTTCATACCTAAATGACGAAGGAAGGCAGAATGAATTAAGGACGTGGCAAAATTAGCAGCCAAAGTCAAGATAGCAGGAAAAGCGATCCCCAGTATCTCTCGAGCAAGTTCATCCAAGCTGAACACTTGCCTGCAATCCATTTGGAAACCAGTAAAGAAGACAGCTGATATACATGAAGTTTTGACCAATTTTTCTAGAGTAATCTATAGCAACTAGAGTCTAAAGAACTTGATGTTGGCTGTTTAAAATTGAGTAGCCTTACCGCAAATTACCGAAGAAGACCGCAATTGGTAGATGCCACTTGCTTGGCAATGGCAGCTGATCGCTTTCCGCCCTAGGATCACGCCCACTGGCGTCTTCTGGCATGCCCTGAATATCCACATCACTGTCCTCAGTGATTGGCGACAGATGCTGCGGATCATTCCCGCCAGCGCCTTCCTCAGTGACTGGGGAGAGATGCCCAACGCTTTCTGCCCCAGGATCAGGCATGCCCTGATTATCTACATCACTGTCCTCAGTGACTGGAGAGAGATGCCCAACGCTTTCTGCCCCAGGATCAGGCATCCCCTGATTATCTACATCACTGTCCTCAGTGACTGGAGAGAGATGCCCAACGCTTTCTGCCCCAGGATCAGGCATCCCCTGATTATCTACATTACAGTCCTCAGTGATACCTTCGGCAATGCAATTTTCGTCTCCGTCCAAATCACCACGCCGAGACGTCGCCGGAGCGCTGGAACGCGTCTTGATAGCAGACGTCGGGACTCCTTCGGATGCTCTCTCTCTCATGATATTTCTGTCTACCTTCTGTTTTCTTGTTCATTCTCTTGTTGACTTCACCTCTTTACGGAGGTCCTCTATTTACCCGGGATCACGGTTAGTTTATTGAACAGCTGTATCCCGCCTCCGCTTGCTTATCGCCCTCAAAACTTAAGAGAAAATATTAGGTGCGCCGGGCGCTCCACGTCACCGTGCGCCCCACCCAATCAGGATGCGACACGTGTCGCCACGTGGAGCCGGGTCCCGCTTTTTCTTTTAGCCAAATTTTTGCCGCGTCCTTTCTCTCTTCATTAATGACTGCGTCCTTTTCTCCTATTTGCACGCAAGCCGTCCCTTCCCCTTCCCCTCGCGTTCTCTTTCAAAAAATTTTGTTCTGCATTTTTGTCCATGAAACCTGCAACCTCATCTCTCTCGACCAAAAGCTCGCCAGTTGCCTCCAAGGTTGGCCGCCTCTACCGTCGCCGTCGGGAACCACTCGCTCCGAAGAACTCTTCCGGTCGTGGCTGGGTCCCGAACTCTAACCATCTTCGCCTCGGCCTCTAAGGTGAGCGCGGACACCCAAAAGCCCGCTGGTCGCCTCCGAGCTCGGCCGCCTCCGCCATCGTCGCCAGGAGCCACTCGCTCCGAAGAGCCTCGCCGGTCGTGTTTGGGTCCCAAGCTTTGACCATTTCTGCCTCGGCCTCTTCGACGATCGCGTACGCTCAAAATCCAGCCGGTCGCCTTCGAGCTTGGCAACCTCTGCCGGTCGCCTCCTAGCTTGGCCACCTCTGCCGGTCGCCTCCTAGCTTGGCCACCTCTGCCGTTGCCGTCAAGAGCCATTCACTCCCAAGAACCCCGCCGATCGTGGTTGGGTCCCGACCATCTCTGCCTTGGCCTCTTCGGCGAGCGTGGACACCCAAAAGCCCGCTGCTTGCCTCCAAGCTCGATCGCCTCCGCTGTCACCACCAGGTGCTACTCGGTCCGAAGAGCCCCGCCGGTCGTGGCTGCGTCCCAAGCTCTAACCTTCTCCGCGTGTGCCTCCTCGGTGATCGCCGACACCCAAAAGCTCACCGGGCGCGTCCAGCAAGGATTGAGGATTGGTTTTCAAAGCATTGGGGAGGTGGAACCAACAGTTCTATAAGAAGAAGCAGCAGCAGCAGCCGGCGTTGATGCAGCGAGCCCTTCTCCAGCAGCAGTCGCTCTACCACCCAGGCCTCTTGGCTCCTCCTCAGGTTCCTCGCCTTCCCCGTCTCCTCTCGTGTTTGATGTCTTTTGCTTTGGAGCTTCGCGAGCCGTGGAAATTTCGATCGTTTGAGTGGATGCGTCTCGATCGCAATGATTCCGGGCGTTCCCGTGGGGTGGGGGCCGGGGGGGGGGGTGGGGTTGTTTGATCCGAGGAAGATGATGGAGCGTGAACAGTTTGGTCGCAATCTAATTTTGTCGTCTTGTGGGTCGGGCTGTGTTGTCGGACGAGGGATTGAGGTCGCGGGAAGTGGTTTGTTTGTTTAAATTTTTTTTTGCAGCTAAGGTGTGCAGTGCTTGTCCTTGGATACCCTTGAGCGCGTGTTGCGCAGTTGCTTGTTACATGTTGTGAAGACATCTTTCATAGTAGATTAGTTATCAGAAAGAAGGCAGGAATGCGGTAGAGCTTCTTGTCTTTCATTGTTTAGTTCGATTTGTTAAAAAACAAATGATCTGTGCAGATTGTAGAGTTCACCAGTTGCCGCTACCCATAAGGTACTGAGGCTAGTGCGAGTAGCTGTTGTTGTTGGCCTTTTCTTTTATCAGGAAATATATATGCATATATGTCTACCTATACAGCAAAATTTATTGTCTAAAAATTGGAGTTCGAGACTATTGTCTCAGTAATTATATCTACCTATACAGCAAAATTTGACTATCTCTCCCATGGAGTTGATAAATGATGCTTATGTGTCCATCCTTTTCGAGATTGACTATCACTAGTATAATGTTAAATGCATTAGATGGAGTTATTGGGAAGCATCTTTTGCTTCTCTTTTATGGCTGTAGTTGGTGGCTTATTGCCTGCTAGTAACCTGTAGCAAGTGGATGGGTAAGAAGCTGATAATCAAGGGCATTGCACACATGTGCGCAAGGAGAGCACACTCTGCTAAACTGAAACTAACATATGTTCGCCTTAATTATGCGCTGTTCATTTTGCCTGATATTCCTTTTGTGGCCTGTGCAGATGTCGTTGTGGCACCTCCCTTTGTATACATTGACCAGGTTAAGAACTCATTAACGCCACGGATTGAGATAGCTTCTCAAAACTCTTGGACTGGGAAAGGTGGAGCTTTCACTGGAGAAATCAGGTAGGTTGCTGTTACTTGTTGATACACAAGACACCAAAGCCAAGGTTTTCTCCGTGCTTTTTTCTTCACCTTTATTGCCTTCTCTTCATGGAAGTTCATCCTGGTTGAAAGAATTCCAGTCTGCTAGGTTCCATGATATCATATGCATAAGTGATAAAGTTGGGACATCATGTCTTGTGAGTGATTAACTTCGTTGGTGTTTGAAGATCCTGCTCTAGGAAAATAATTATAACTAACAAGCCTACCACAAGTGAACCGAGGTGTTTTCATTTTAAAAGTCAATAAGGTAAATGAAATTTCATATTTTTGCATATGTAAGGAGAGGTGAAAATAGGGAATACTTCCATAGAATGTATCCTCAAGAATGATAATTGGTTGAGGATTTTGTTTTATTCCATGTCTAGTGCATTTAGTCTAAATATTTGGTCTTTCTTTGTCCCTGGAAACTTTCAGATTATCCTTTTTGTGAAGCTCCTTCTAGGCGCTAGGTCATTGTTTCTCAAAACTTTGTTTACCATGTTTAAGATGTTATGATGGATCATGAAGATCTCAAAAAGCTCCCTAAATTTTAAACTTTTTCTGTTTATTTTTTTTGCTGTTTCTACTATTTTTGTGGAGTTTTTTTTTAAAAAAATTATTGATGTGTAATTGCTTGAGTTTGGCTATTGAGTTGATAGTTTTACCCTTGAGTGTCCGGTGTTGTGATTATTTGGAGGTTTGGTTTGTTTAGGATGGCATTGAATTTCTCTCTTCAATTCGGCAAGAACTCCAACGGACAAAGGTTTGCTCGCGTTAGTCAATTAATCCGCACGTGTAAGGTTATTCGATGGCTGAATCGGAGGTAATTTTGAAGTCATTCTATGTAAAAGATATTTACTTTTTCAAAAAATGGATGGGATGTTATTTAACTTGTAAAAGTATTGCCTTAATCATTTTTTGTTCTTTGTTTGCAGCATGAAACTATGATTGTAGTCCGCATATCATCCACAGGGACGTGAAATCGTCAAACATTCTACTCGATAAGGAATTTGAGGCGCATCTCACTGATTTTGGGATTGCAAAGAGCCTGTGCACAATGAAGTCCCATACTTCTAAATACATAATGGGGACCATTGGCTACATAGACCCAGAATATGCCCGCACTTCTCGCCTCACAGAGAAGTCAGATGTCTACAGCTATGGAATTGTCTTACTGGAGTTGCTGACTGGCAGGAAAGCAGTGGACAATGAATCCAATCTCCCATCACCTGGTTTGTCTTTTGTCCAAAATCCTTGACTACCTCCTTTTTTTCTTTTAGTTCATAACTCTTACATGAACGAGACTGTTGCGAGTAGCGGATAGCCGAATTTTGGGCAATTGCATAATATCAGCAGTTTAGTTGGCCAACTAAAAAAAAATTTAGATCTGGTCATGGTATCAAACATGTTCTTTGCACGCTCTGTGAGGAAAGGCAAGGTTGTCATTCCCTGCTTAGAATTCTAGGGCTCTGCATGTTTGGTCGATCTTTGCAGTTTCGTTGTTCACAGTAATGACTACTTGCATAATGCAAAATAAGTACATCTCGAGATTTCTCTTATATAAATTGCTTTGGATTCTCATTAGATCTTATCCAAAACTGCAAGCGATTTGGTAATGGAAACGGTTGATCCCGATGTCACTGCCCCATGTAAAGATCTCTGAGCGTTGAAGAAGGTTTTCCAACTTGCTCTCTTGTGCACTAAGAGGCAACCATTGGAACGTCCTAACATGCATGAAGTGGCTAGAGTCCTCAGAAGCCTATTGCTGTCTACAACCCCACTGAAGCAGTTATCTGCGGTAGGGTCCGCTCTGCTCCCGAGCACAAAGATCGCTAGTTACATGGACGAGTATGCAAATTTGAAGACTCTGCACTTGGTAAATTGCTCAGCCATGAGCACCTCGGATGCCCAACTCTTCCTTTAATTTGGTGAGGTGATCTCTCAGAATAGCAATCTGGACCTTGAAAAGTCGGCTTAAGTAAGGATGGGTAGGCTTTTAGGTGGGATGGAGGCAAAGAGGAAAATGTATATAAATATGTGGAACTCGACTCTCTCTTGTTAGCATGCTAGTTTTTGTACTTCTCTAGTTAGTATCAGCTTTCTAGCTGAAGTGAAAAGGTTGAACAAATTCACTGATACTGATAGGTCAAATGGGGTTGTGCCCCGATTCTTACCATAAGCGTTGCGCTGTGTTGAAGTACATGATACTAATTTTTTCACATAGATGTAATCAGTTGTCGAGTACTTTGCTCTGATGGTACAAAGTACCAATGAATGGATGCAGTGCAAAATAGATCAAAGATCGTTTGCCAAGTGATTTTGGTACATAGTGGAATACACAGCATCTAAATCTGGTTAGAAGTACCGACTTAAGGTTAACTCAGGTTTTACCACCTCAAGAATCTTCCTTTCCAAATTTTCTAGTAAAAGTCTTGGGTTCTGATTCAGCAGAAAATACACGAACATCTGAAATGGACTACTAACTTTTATTTGATGCAAGTGAACATATATACATACTACCAGTCCATCGTCCCGCAAAATACATGGGCAATGGCTTTGCACCTCAGATGTGGCTTTGCCCTGCTCGCTTCGTAGTTTTGCAACAACCTAATATCCTCGTGGAGAAATAAATTACTTAGTACAAGTGGAAGATGTATCCAAAACCTGAATAAAAACCATATACGCCCCAAACGCAAATGAACCTCGTGGGTATGAAACCGAACTAGGCCGAGCACAATCTACAGATCTCAAGCTAAATCCTCGGGGTCAGCTTTTTCAGTCATTGAGTCTTCACTCGCGGAACTAAAACTCTCTGAGTTGCACATAGCAGCAACCTTCAAAACAATGCGCCGTTGCTCAAGGTGAGCGGTCTTCTCTTAGATATCCCCACCACGTTGCTTCCCAAGGAAAAATTGCGGCTTCTGTCCAACATGTGACTGGATGCGAAGATATTTCTACGCCTTCTGCTGTAAGCATTTTTCAATTTTACGATCTCTTTAACAGATGAAGAAATAGAAGCATTTGCTAAGCTCGTGAAAGATTTTCACTTGCCATCATAGAACTTCGATATGCCCCTCCTGCAAATATTCAAAAGCAACCATAATCAATGGCACATAAAGGATAGTATATCTTCACGGATAGTAAAGGACCATTTCAACTCAAACTTTTCCACGTGTTTGAGAAAATCAACTCAAGTCGAAATTTTTTTTCAGGTAAAGCAATCATTTTGACATCAAGTATGCAAAAGCAGTCGCTTATCTCAGCTCTAACCTAACAAATCTAACCATCAATGAACTCCAACTCCAACCTTTATGAGGAAAAGAGCAACCAAATCTGATAATCCCATGATAAGTGGAATTTGAAAGACATTCAACAGGTTATGAAGCAACATCATAGTGCTACCTCCGGACACAGGACTTCAAGGCAAGCCATCACATTGTCCTTAGTGTTCTTTCCCAGAAGATCTCTAACCCTAGTTCATGTAACGACCAATCAAAATTTGCAGATTAACAAATTTCTGAGGCATAATCAGTCCTGAACTAACAAACAGCTCAATTTTTCAGACTAACAATGATCAGAAAAATGCATCACAAACTGGCAGCTGTTATCTCAAGTTAATCTGCACTTCATCGCTAAAACTCTATCAGTCATATTCCAACTAGATCTTACTCGTTAAACTCAAGTTTTGTCCCTCCTACTACACACTGCAAAATTACCATACAAGCAAGCTATCTCTACCCATCCATCCGACAGGAACATCATCCCGAAAATGAACTGCAATTCAAACTAGAAATTTCTGAATTATCAGCTCATGTATCCAAGTACTTCCGCTCCACGTGCTTCGTGTGGAAAGTGGGAGAACTCAATTAAGAAACCAAAGACTGACCTTTGGATGTCAACAACTCATTGAACAACTTCCTCTTCTCACAGACGAGCGGTGCTATCCTAGCCTCACCTTCAAGGGCGACTTGATCTGACACAAAGCACAGAACCTGTCAAAACCATGAGAAAGCAAACGTGCGTCGAGGCACAACAGACGCCGCACCGCCTCACCTAGTTTCGGCTTCTTGTCGGCGAGAACGCCGAGGTAGCGCGTGACTGCGTGACTCGATTGAGCTTCGTGTTGGAATACTCCTGCAGTTCACTCGCCTCTTGTCTCAGCTCCAAGTAATCCTGCCTCGCAAGCTGCATCCGGAAATCGCTCTTCTCAGAGCTCGGCAACAGAGAAGGAATCGACCGAAGCAAGAAGCAAAAATTCGAAATAGTCAAATCCCCAACTCAATCGGGAGCCAAAATAGAGCGCGAGACGATCGGAGCGTTTCGGAAAACCTGGACATTGTCCGCGAGACGCTGGACCTTGGACGCCAGCGGAGCTGCGAGGGCGGCGAGGAGGCGGCGGCGGCGGCGGAGATCGAGTACCGCCGGACGAGGGGGTGCTCGGCTGGTGCTGGTCGTCGGCGTCGAAGGAGGCGGAGGTCGACGACGACTTCCGCGGCTCGAAGCCGCTCTGGACCTTGGAGGCCAGCAGGAGCTGCGAGGGCGGCGAGGAGGCGGCGGCGGCGGAGATCGAGTACCGCCGGACGAGGGGGCCCTCGGCCGGTGCTGGTCGTCGGCGTCGAAGGAGGCGGAGGTCGACGACGACTTCCGCGGCTCGAAGCCGCTCTGGACCTTGGAGGCCAGCGAGAGCTGCAAGGGCGGCGAGGAGGCGGCGGCGGCGGCGGCGGCAGAGGCGGAGATCGAGTACCCCCGGATGAGGGGGCGCTCGGCCGGTGCTGGTCGTTGGCGTCGAAGGAGGCGGAGGTCGACAACGACTTCCGCGGCTCGAAGCCGCTCTGGATCTTGGAGGCCAGCGGGAGCTGCGAGGGCGGGGTGGCGGTGGCGGTGGCGGCGGCGGAGATCGAGTACCGCCGGACGAGGAGGGCGCTCGGCCGGTGCTGATCGTCGGTGTCGAAGGAGGCGGAGAAAGATTTTTGTGAGAGAGACTTCGTGCGGGAGAAGACAGAAGAGAGGGCGCTTCAAATGCGAAGGGCGGGAGAAGGACGCGGCCATTAATGAGAGAGAGAAGGACGCGGCAAAAATTTGACTAAAAATAAAATTGGGACCCGGCTCCACGTGTCGTATCCTGATTGGGTGGAGCGCAAGGTGACGTGGAGCGCCCGGCGCACCTAAATCCAAAAAAATCTGTGGTGGATCCCACACTATCCCCGGTGTTAGTATATAAAAAGTTTAAAAATAGATAGCACTTTGGTCCAATATACTCTTTAATGATGGTCTCAGTATATTTTTTTATCGACAAAACTAGAGATGCACCCATGCTTCACTGCAGGAAATATTTTCAATTGGTAGGCTTCACTGATGTTCAAACTGAATGTAAAAGTATTCTATTTCGAGTCACTATAAAAAGTTTTAAATAACAACTCTAATATTACAACTAAGCTAACGTGAATAGCCTAATATTTTTCTATGTTATCCAAAACCGTAAGAGCTACTGTTGGCTATTAACAAAAAAATATCTTGCGCGAGGAAACACTAGCAAGGATAGTGATTAAAAAAAAAAGAAAAGCACCAACATATTTTTATTGAGATAAAATATTCACATTTTTCTAAAAGTGAAATGGTTATCTATTTGATGTCAAAATAAGAGCGTAATTCATCTGTACTACAACTTTATTGAAATATATAGTACTTAATCAATTTCTCATAACTCGATTTATCAAAAAAAGAATAAAAGTAATTTTCTCTTATTATAAATCTGCATGAAACCAAGTTGAAAACTATCCACGTTATTATTTGCATGTCATAATTATTATGTGGTATTCACAAAAATTTTAAAAAATTCAGGAGATAAAAAAATTTATTTAAATTTTATATAAAGTTGAATATCCTCGCACCTGTAAGATGAGTGACAAGAGGAAAAAAAAAAAAAGTTTTCTATAATCATAGAAAGATTGAGACAACAAAGTTCCGTTTATTCTGTAAGACCTTTGCAACATAAATTGTTAAAATATCGACATATTGCTCCTATAAAATAATTATTAAAGTTATGTGCTTAAAGCTTACATTGTACATATTGATGTCCCATAACAGTCGTACGAAAGGTCATGGATATTTTATCATTACTTATTTTTCTATAGAATTTTGCAATCAAATAAACCTAAAATATATGCATTTAGATAAGTAAACTATATAACTAACAAAAAAAACGACATTATGGAAATATACATCAACCTCATGTATCTCCTAAAAATCATTTCTTATATTTATGGATTCTGGGGCAACCATCTATGCCAAATTACAGATAAGTTGGATTGACCTAAAACTCAGAGCTCTATATATTACACACACATTGAAATAACAAAAATGTAAGAAATCACTTATAATTAAAGCAATAATAATCAACAAGGTATAATAAAAAGTAATCAAGATTGAATCTACTCATAAATATGCAAATTCATGTATTAAATAGATCAAGAAAAGAAAATTGCGTGAAAATGTTGGGAAATTCCCTTTAATATTTTATATAGGATTTTCAAAGTTACTTCCATTATATTTGCGTTCAAAATCTTGTGAAATTATCTAATTAAGACCAACTTGATTAATAATTTACATTTATAATATTGTGAATCAAATGACAGTACGATAGGGTCAATTCAATATATGCAATAATGATATGTAATAATGGGGTTCTCGTTTCTAGTCATGCATATCTAGAATTGCTATCATAAAAAATCTAGATCAATTTTAAATATTCTAACAATAATTTAATTATCTCTATACGAAGTTTGTTGGGAAATTACTCCATTTAAATTTCAGGCAATTCATGAGAATTCTTGGAATTCCTATAGCGACAACAATTCCATATCAAGTTAATTGTTGGGACTGATTTGTGTAGTAAGGAGGTTATTTGTGTAAAGTGGCAATCTCAACTAACTCTTTAACATTAAATGGATTGAAAGAAGTTCATTTGGTTATTATTACAGAATTGTTAATATAAACTATAAAGACTTGTCCAAGTCTATATTATGACCATTGTCCAAACCTAAATCCGCGTATGGCTATCAATCTTAAACTTTCCAATTAGACTAATGTAGTCCAAACCTTTTGACGATTGTTTAATGTAGTCCATTTGGTTAATTTAGGTCAAAGATTGCTGATACGATGGCCCAATAAACGGCAACCATGATACATAGCACAATTGGCGAGTAAAATGGCTAAAATGGTGTCATTTTGCAATTTTTTTTTTTTTTTTTAAATTCTGAATTTTTTCCTTTTCTTCTCTTTTTTTTTCTTCCCCATTTTACTGTCCATCTTCTTCCTCCACCGGTCGTTAGGGCCTTTGTGAAGGTAAGGACAAGTGAGGTTCATGACACTTTTGACCATTGCTGACTAGAATATGAAAAATAAAAAATAAAAGAAGAAAGAAGGAGAAGAAAAAATTGAAATTTTTTAAAATTGTAAAATGACATCATTTTGTCCAAGTTGGCCAT
The DNA here is from genome assembly GCF_016545825.1 of Eucalyptus grandis. Taxonomy (NCBI): domain Eukaryota; kingdom Viridiplantae; phylum Streptophyta; class Magnoliopsida; order Myrtales; family Myrtaceae; genus Eucalyptus; species Eucalyptus grandis. The sequence continues at coordinate 49,153 of NW_024096436.1, forward strand.
CGGCTACATCACGTAGGATGGCCGGCACTAATTAGACTGCCATGTCAACTTCTTCAAATCTAAATTGGCTGGATGGACTACATTAAAAAATCATAAAAACGTTTGGGATTATATTGGCCAAACTGGAAGATTTATAATCGAATTAGCAGCCGTATAATAAATTTATGATTTTATTGAACAATTTTCCCATCATGTATTGAATAATAGCTAGTACTGCATCCCAATTTGTTTTGGATTGGAAATGCAAGAAATTTTACTTGTGATCTCATCGATAAGGAGTACAAGGACTTTGTCGCAAAAATAAAGTAGATGAAATTTGAATAGCCTAAAAAGTAGGATGACTAAAAGTGCAATTTCTATTTACAAATTTGCGTCTATGTGGTAATTTCCAATAAAGCTCAAACATAATCTAGCGGAAGAATTGAAATTGTTGCCGAAGTGAAGCAAGGGGACTAATGTCGCGACCTACCCTCGAGGGAAGAAGTACGTTTAGAAGTATTACATAGAGTACAGGCCTACAATCCATGATTAGGCATGGGTCCCCCCAAACCTAAACTCATGTGATATTAGGGTATCATAAGAATTTTCAAATAAGAAGTCGTCACTATTCTATTGAGATAAGTTAGAAACCAAATAAGACATGTGAGTATACATCACTTCCTACACATTTAGAGAATCTAGGATTATGAATTTATTCAGACTAGTTAACCAATCAGTGCCCTTTCAATTTTAAAAAGATTTTTGTCAAATAGTTTGAGTTGATTTTAGGTGTATCTACTAACACCCGACGTAATTATGTGGGCGTGCAATCATCAACATAATAATCGGCTACTAAATAAAGCATTAAATAAATTGCATGGAACAAAAGACGTAACATTAAGGGAAAAGATAAATATCAATTCTAATTAGATAAAGGGAAAGCCAAAATTAACGTATCAATATTGCACAATCAAGGACATTTGTTTCTAATGACAATTAAAACCCTAAGGTAGAATTCTAAGGACTTGATTAATCTTAAGCATAATTCTAAATTGAAAAAATTTCACATTTCAGGAGAAAATAACCCGAAATATTAATTTAAAACTTTTTGAGGATTTTTAATTCTTTAAATTTTTTTAGAATTTCTTTTGTATTTTTCGAAAAATTGAATTTTCGAATTTTCCAAAAAGTTATGGACTTTATAATTTTTTTGATTTTTTGATTTTTCTAATTACTACTGAAATTTTAAAAAAATTTCCAAATTTTGGAATTTTCTGAAAGTTTTGGAATTTTTCTTATTTTTGAATTAAAAAAATCGAAAATTTTAATATATTCTGAAATTTTTTGAATTTTCGGAAAGTTCTTGAATTTTTAATTTTCTCTGAATTTTTTTGATTTTTCGGAAACTTTTTATTTTTCTTCATTTTTTGAAAATTTTTGAATTTTGAATTTTTTTAATATATGTTTAATATTTAATATTATTATATTCGGGAAAACGGGTTCGGACTGTAAACCGGTCCGGCCCGTTGACCCGATTCGACGACTCGTGCCCGATCTAATTAGAAAACTATTTTTAAAACCCTTATTTAAATATTAACATTAATATTTAAATTAATTATTTTTAATTTTTTCTTTCCTTTTTCTTTTATTTTTTTTGTTCTCCTGGTCTTCTTCTCCTTTACGCCTGCTCCTCCTTGCCTTGGCCGAAGCTTCTTCCTTATTCAGCACCATCTTCACCGAACCAAAACCAACGCCACGGCGAGCCCTCACCGGCGTTTGGGGGGACGCCAAGCCACCATCCGGCGCCGGTCGTTCGGTCCGGCCGACGCCGACCACCGTCGGCCATGTATTCCGGGGATCACTAACCCATTTTCCGGCGTGACAAAAAATGTCAGTCGAACACATGAATATTTCACGCAAACCAACCATACGAGAACACCACGAATATGAGCAAAGCAAGCAGGATTCAGCAGGCATGGGGGCAAAAATGAGTTGGTCTTGCGTTAAATCTTCGGTTTTCTTTAAGACATTTCATCAAACTAACTAGAGGGGTAAACATACACTCGTTCGGAGCTCGGGTTCGGGCCAAGATCAACACGCAATACACAAGCACTACTCCACATCAGCTCGGGACAAGTTTATCAGCATTTAACTTGAGTATGAACAAAAATAACAAGTCTCGGCCATAACACCGAACATAACAAACCCTTGTATAGGGCATTACAACAAGCACGTCGCATTTGCGGAAAGAACAAGAGCACTATGGAATTTCGGGCGAGGACCGGGACCGAAGCTCGTGCGAACTGGTCAACCACAAGCTCCGGCCTGGCGCCTCGCAAAAACAGGGCAGACGTGTTCCGGAATGACCTACCTGGTTCAGGGGGGAGCGCTGCGGCAGACGGCGGCTGACGAACGGACTCCGGCGACGGTCGACCACCTTCTCGAGCTCCCTCACTCTCTGGTTCTCTGCCTCTCACTCGCTCAAAGCTCTCCCGACCTCCTGGACCCTCCTCCTCTCTCTCTCGCCCAAGACACCTAAAAATATTTTGCTCTCTTCCTTTTAAGCTCAGCAGCAACAGGCGCATGGCTACTGCCACTGGCAGCTTGTCGCGGCCGGCTTGATCCCTGACCCTGGGATCACGCTGTGACCTGTCCATCACTCTTTCAGAAGGAGTGAGCGGCGTGAAGGGAGGAAGAAGAGAAGGCATGCGGGCCGGCCCGAGAAAGGCAGAGGGTCGGGCCTAAGCGGTGGGAAAGAAATAAGGGAAAAGAAAAAGGGGCCGGGCAGGCCCAGCTCGGCCCGGGCCCGCTACCGTTTTATTAAATAAATAATTTTTTTATAATTAGTTAATTTTTCTGATAATAATGCAGATGCTCCTAACCTCCATAGACTATGCAATTTAATAAAAAATATTTTTGCTAGGGTTAAAAATTTAACTCCTGATTTTCTACAATTAATTTCTAAATAAAAGATAAAATTTAGGTGTCAACGGCTAAAATTATCATTGAAGAAAGAATGGAAACCAGATATGAATTTCCCCAACATTGTGAGGATGATAATGTAATTTGGCCCATCTGCGTTGAAAATGAAATCCGAGAGGAGGAATCGATACATGTGTATGAATAGTCTGCATGGAAGGAAAAAAGAAACTGAATAAGTGCAAAGAAAAGCTGTCCAGTGTCCACCTGGTCGGCAAAAGGCCAACTTCCATTTTTAATAGAAAAGAGCAAAGAAAAGCATGGTCAAAGGAGGAGGCAAAACCAATAAATCCACTTCCGATTAGCAACGTAAAGTACTTGCATGTGCGCAAGTCCATGAAGTAGCCTTCCTTTGAAGGCTTTTGCTTTTGTTCTCGCCTCCTTTTTGTTTTAATTTGGAAGGCTTGAAATGGTTTTATTGCACGAGTATAAGTAGGAAAGAGAAAAAGCGATCCCAGGTTCTGCTTGTGTTTGTGGATACAAAAAATCTTCAATAAAGGCGATCGTTCACTTGTCCACATGGATGCATCGCCCTCCTCCCTAGTCAGGCTCTTACCTGATTGTTCATTTCCTCGAAATCTGACTAATCGTCATTACTAGATTGGCTTAGAAGCTTAGTGCCATAAAGGCGATTCTAAGCAACCCACAGCCAGCTTGTCTGCTCTTTCCAGACTGTGATCCCGCTTTGTAAGTTCCACGATCCCATCCATCTTTTAGAGGCAGCAATCTAGTCTTGGAACTTCAGTTAGATGGCTGCAGATGGAGAGCTCTTCCTATCTTCTATTCTCTCTCCCTCTCCCTCTCCCTCTCCCTCTCCCTCCCTCCCCTGACTTCTGTTAGAAGGATTCTTCTTTATTTAGATGTCAGATGCAGTGATATCTTTAACATTATTTATTTTCTTTTTCCATAGGGATTAACAAATAAATAGTACACTAGTCCTAGTGTATCTGTTTGCATTAGAGATTGATAAACAATTTAGGGCAGTCTCTGTTCAATTCTAATATTCTCCTTCATAGGCTCTCAAGGAAGTTTTGAGTCTATGAAGTGACCGCAACATGGTGACGTGCTAAAACTTAGAAAATTGATGATTGACACTCAAAAATTTTCCCTCAGGAGCGCTAGAAGAAACTGAAAGCAGAACGAAGATAGGTTCCATCGGGAAATATCAAAACTGATGTGGTATGTACATTAATATGGCCATTTCAGCTCTTCTTACAAGAGTGCAAGTGCCCTTCCCTTTCATGTCTTTCGAAACTATGCGACTGATACTACACCGTCCTTTTTGGCGTATCAAGGAGCGTTGGAATATGCTCACAGGTACTCCTCTATTGTTCATGTACTGTTGAGTATTGATTTGGATGGGTCTTTGCACTTCTTCAGCTGATGTGGGACAGGGCGCTTAGGTTGCCCTTAGAGAGGCCCAAAAGTGTTACCATGGAATGGCTTGAAAATTACCGCAGAAAAGCAGCCACCTCCTAAACGTCGACAATGGAGCCGCTATTGTTTGTTCTGCGATATTTCCTAGGAAGTCCTGATTTTTCTATCGATAGGCCCAGCGACGCTGAATTATGATGTTATCTAGCTGTGAGAGGCCTAGAACTCTTCACCTGTTTCCTTTGTGTGCAAATTTTGAATTTTTTATGGTGGCTTGTCAAATTTTTATTCACCTGCTAGTTGAGTATTATACAAATAATGGGCTTCAATGGAAATAATGGTTAGTTACCACTTACCCTAGGACTGAGCCTCATGCATCGTCTAGCATCAACTGCAGATAGCCACTGGTTGCTCCTTCCACACGCCTCACATTTCACTGTTTGGGGTGCAGCGGGAGAGGTGGTAATCTTGCCTCGCAAGAGACTATGACTACAAAGGGGGTGCATGACAACCCAAAAATTCTGTTCCAAAAATAGTTTTTTTATTTTTTATTCCAGCACTGTTTACGGAAGAGAAATCCGTTTAATAAACTTATTTCGTTTTTCTATTTGGAATAGATTTATATTCTAGAAATAGATTTGGAAGAGAAATCAGAAGCTAAAATTTTCTACTTCTGATTTCTAGAAGAGAAATCAGAAATAATTTCTCTCACTAAACCCTAATTTCGGTGAGTCCTCCCTCATCTCCTCTACGTCTTTGCCTCCTCTTCTTCCTCTGCCTCTCCTCATTTTATTATAAATAAAAATAAATAAAAATAAATAAATTCATTTTATTCATTTAAAAATAAAAATAAATTTATTAAAATAAATACATTATTTTTATTTATCATTTTATTTTTATTTTATTAAAAATAAATTTATTAAATTTATTAAAAATAATTTATTTATGATAAATAAAAATAAATTATTTTTATTAAAAATAAATTTATTATTATTTGCCTTGAGTGTTTTGCCAAATCAAATTTTTTGTTTATTCATTTTAAAATAAATTTATTCATAAAATATAATATAATATAATATAATAAATAAAATAAAATTTATTTTTTTTATGATTTATTTTATTTTATTTTATTTTATTTTATTCATTATTTTTTATTACTAAATCATTTTTATTTTTATTTTTTATATAAAAGGTCGTCGGTCGTTGCCACAGGGTCCGAAATGAAGAAATTTTGTATCGTTATTAAACGAATTTTTATTTTTAGAGTGAAAATTTTGTGTCGTTATCAAACGGTTATTTTGCTTAAACTCTTCTAGAAATAGAAAAGAAAAATCTATTTCTGTTTGAAACAATTTTCAGAATGTAATAATTGTCATGCACGCCCAAAGTGTCTCTACTGTAGATGTTATTGGCGGGGCCCTTATTCCCCGTCATTTTGCATTTGTGTTGAAACATAACATTCATGGTTTTAGATCGAAGGAAAAAAACAAGTAGCGGCAAGTGCTTTCTTCTTCTACAGTAAATGTTTGTTTGTTCGTAATGACAGCATCTTTAATATTAGTTTGAGACCAAAGCAGAATCAATATTCCTTGTTGGTATCGTATTCCCATTTTAACTTGGAGTACCTTCCTTGTATGGGATCCTCCTTGGAATTATAAATAGGAATAAGCTTGAACGCATTCGTTCCAAAAGTCCAACACAATGTCCAATCCCAATTATTCGTTCCAAAAGCTTGAACGCATTCGTTCGCAGGTCTGTGTCCCAGCTGGCGATGATTTTCACTTGTTTGGTGATCTCTATGTCCCGCTAAAGGTGCATTTGGTAACATTTATACTATCAAAAATAATTTTTATTTAGAAATAGTTTTTTCTATTTTATTCCCTAGACGAATGTCTAAGTAGAAATATGCATTTGGTAATTATACAAAGTTTCTATTTTCGAGATAAAAAAATAAAAATGTATTTGGTACAACTCAAAAAAATTTTATACCCATTTTTTTTTCATTTAACTATAAAATATCAGTGGAGACTTAACATTTCATGTTTGGATAAAATTGAGCTTTGTAATGATTTAATTGATCAAGATATTCTAAGATTGCCTATAAAAATCCAACAAAATAGTTCTTTTTTGTTTATGACCGGGAATCCCCCACGTACAATCGGTAGCCGGCGAGGTAAACCCGGAGGGACGCTAGCGAATGGCTCACCACTCCGATATCCCACTTAAGACACCCAATGCCTCCATTGGGTTTCAAACCCCTCACTTTTGGGGAAGGATCAATGAAACTCTTATCCAGTGGAGCCACCACGGCCGGTGGTAAAATCCAACAAAATAGTTAATCAAATATAGATGGCTGAAAATAGTAGCAGAGAGTCCCACTAATATAATACGAGGATGTTGGTAGTAAGTCTTTGGACATTACAATAAATAGGTGTATAGACCTTTTGAATTTTTTTTTTTAGCTACAAGAAGAAGATCAAACATTGCTTGGAGTTGCCAAGCTTTTGTGAGCTAGCATTGTCTTTAAAAGATAACGACATTCAAAACTCCATATGGCAAAACCCTAAAAGTTTATTCAATTTTGAGCCCAATTTTTATCAAAAGATTTTCGCATTATTTTATGCCAAACTAATCTAAACTATAATAATCACCAAAATTTGGTAAAACTACTCAAAATCTAATTTCTAAAATGTTTTCCCAAATTTATGAATTTTTTATTCCAAAAAATGAGGACAAAGACGAACATTAGGGTACGTTGACTTTGTAATGACCTTAGTTCTATTATTATTCCTAAGAATAAGGAAGTAAATTTTTACCACTTCTTATTTTTGTCCTAATCCTATTCCTTAGCTATTAATCTATTTCGAGAAAAGAAAAATTAGCCGATTTTACTAAATGGAAATCTGGTTTCTTCCTGTTCCAAGAACCAAAAGAACAAAAAAATAAAGGAACACAGAGGTTACCAAAAATGACCTAGGGAGCGCATGTTTTTATTTTTGTTCTTTTTCTTTCCATTGAACAGAAATAAAAAAATGTTTATGTTCCGGGGAACAATTTTTGAATAAAAAATGCGTTTGGTAAACTTGTTCCGGAAATAAAAAATGAACGAAACATGTTTGGTAAATTTTTTTTGTTTCTTTTAATTTTTTAATATTTTTATTTTATTTTTCATTTTTTCCTTTCTTTTTTCGGCCGGCGGCCTCGCCTAGCCACGGCAAGGCTCGCCGGCCCCGGCGAGGCTCGGCCTCGCCATGGCGGGCGAGGCTCGGCCTCGCCGAGGGCGGTGAGGCCGGCAAGGTCGCCGACCCTCGACGGCGTCGTCGGCCCTCGACGGCCGGTTGCGCCATGGCCGAGGCCGGCGACTGGAGAAAAAAAAAGAAGAAAAAAGAAGAAGAAAAGAAGAAGAGAAGAAGAAGAGAGAGAAGAAGAAACGTTTCTTCAAAATTGTTTTTGGAACAATAAGTAAGTTTTTTTTTTTTTTTTTTTGTTCTTTTTGTGTTCGGGAACAAAAGAACAAAAAAAAAAAAAAAAGTTCAGAAACACTTTTTAGGAATAAAAACATGCAGGCCCCTAATTTCCCGCTTCAAGGAAAATGAACATTGAAATCAGAGTGGGTTTTGCATTTTCCATTTTCTGTATTCGTCTTTAGAAGTGATAAAGATGCATATTATAATATTTTGAAAATTAGAAAAATATATAAATAATGGCATTTCTCATAGAGATATTTATATTTTTAAAATATAACTAATGACCCTTAACAAGCACTTAGAAGCACTTCTTAACATTTCACCTTCTCAAAAACGCAACTTTCAATCAGGAGGATCGGTCTTTCTCCATTCCACAACTCTTTGAAATGTGTATGCATGTTGACGAGAAAGCAACGTACGCAAGCAAGTCGAGTCGATGTGGTAAATATTTTTTTATCAAAAGTTCGTTTCAGTTGTACTTGTCACTTTTTGCTGACATCTATTAGCTAGTTGAGAAAATATTAGGTATCCAGCGTGGCAAACAAGAAGGCGGTGGGAGCGCGACACGTGGGACTCACGTCCTGGAGAGAAAAAGAGGCGCCAATTTAAAAAAATTTCAGTCCTGCCTTTCTTTCTTCACGCCTCTCTCTCTACCCATCGCTCTCTGTGTCCGACGAACTCTCCCTCTCTCTCCACCCTCTCTTTCTCGAGCAACCGACCAGCGTGCGACCTCCCTCTCTCTCTCTGCCCTCCCTCTTCCGACCGGCGAACCACCGCGAGCAACCGGCGAATCAGGAGGATACCGGCCAGACGACCGCGAGCAACTGACCGGCGTGCGACCTCCCCCTCTCTCTCTGCCCTCTTGAGTTTGAGTTCGCGGATAAACTGTCTACTGATTTGTTCTTTTCTCTGCAACATTCTTTCGAGCGAACGCTCCCAAAATCCAGGCACTTTCTCAGTTCTTGTTAAGCTCTACAAGCAACATACTTTCAGCGAGTAAACACTCCCAAAATTCCGACACTTTCTCAGTTCTTGTCAAACTCTACAAAAGAAAAGAAAAATTATGTGCACGCAAAAGAGAGCTTCGGATTCCACTTTTTTGGATGAACCAAGTGGATCCAAGAGGCCATGCTTGGATCAAAACATGTAGGCTCACTCTTTCCGTCTTAATGTGTCAATGCTTGATTAATTGTTTGATGATCGTGCTGGTTTCAGCTTTGCTCGAGCTCTTGAGTTGACGATGCGAAGCCTGAAGTTCTCTTTTTTTTTTTTTGGTCAGATCGAAGCCTGCGTCGAAGTATAGCATTTTGTTAGCATTTGTTTGTGGGGTTGTGCTGCGGCTTTTATGTGAAAACTTACATATATCAAATGTTGTTGTCTTGAATCTGCCATTCGATTTCGCATTACGCCAATTGCAGGACTTTCTCCTTATTGGAAATGAACCCTGTTAGATTTTTTTACCTAGCAAGTGATCTGTTATCATTCCCTTTGCTCTCCTGCTTGCTAAATTATCCTATCTTGCCTTTTTTTTGTTCTTTTTTTTCTGATCTCCACACAGTCAAGAATGGAAAGGGTCTGAGAGGGGTTTCGTGCCAAGTAGTTGTTTTATGTTGGAGGATGGCCAGAGAGAGGTAAGACAAGTAAAGTAGCCTACTTGGACATACAAATACTGTTGTCATTGTATATCGATTGCTGATCTCTTCGATTAAAAGTCCAGTCAGTTTCTGGATAGAAATCCGCATGAGTAACTTGCTGCAAGATATATAGAGAACTATCGTTTGAGTGGTAAAATTGACCTGCTGACAATTCTGGGGTTTTCCTGTGAAAAGTTCTTGTTGAGAACATGATTTAGGCTTTTCATGTTGTTATGGAGAGTATGGATCAAAAGAAGATACAAAATTTCAAAGAAGTGCCTTGGACATAATTATCTGCTTGAATCCTGGAATATGTGGTCAATGACAGTTTGCACGTAGTAGGACAAAAAGATATCTGTGATGTGAAACTAGAATGTGATGGATATATGATAGATGATTTTTGCTTATGTTCTTCTATTGCTCTTTGCTGGACAGATCGGAAAATTGGTGGAGCTTCTTATATCTCGCTGGGCTAACAATCTTCAAAGGTGAATATAGTTCAATTGGTTTGTTGGCAGTATCTTATATGCATCAAGTGATTTCTCTAGTAGAATTGTGATCCATATTGTCTCTCCAACTAAAAAAATCATCAAGTATCATGTGCCATCAATCCATGATTCTGTTTGGCGAAGTGTCATACCTGCGCATAGCTTTTTTTTTTCCTCTTTTTATTGCTGAAAGTGGTGCATTTAGAGATAGCTGCTGATTGACTTGCTTCTGCTATCTATGAACTGGATTAATATGTATTCCAGCTTTACGTTGACTTTTCTATGTCGTGTTAGATCAAGGGAATGCATCTGATTAGTCTGGTAATTGATTCTGACATTCATATGCACTAGTACCTAAAGTGTTACGAATGGATATTTGTCTATTTGTTATGAATAAGTCCACAAGACAGCAGTTGTTCATGGTGTCAATTTCCATGGTGTAGCTCGGTGGAGAATATGGAGAGTGCTCTCAAAGCAATGCAGCAACGGATAAGCTCATTGGAGAATGGTTTTCGGAAAGATGAATAGAGTTTATAAAATTTCCACGTGTCGTTGACTGTTTGAACCGCATTCATTGAGCACAAACTTTACACAATATATTTTTTTATTAAGTAACTTATTGGACAACCTGTGGAAAAAAAAAAAAACAAGGGAGGTCACATCCCGTACAAGTCCATTGCAGCATACTGTCCCACATATACAGCTGGATCATGGTGCCAAACCTTCCTGTATTTGTGAACTTTTGGATAAGATTAGTCTGCTATCCCTAAATTAACATTTATCTGTTGAGCAATGGCCCTTCTACTCGGCACTGTTGATCACTAAGGGGAACTTTTGTCCCTGCTCGATGTAAAGGATGGGAGATCCCTTTGAGCAATCTATCATAATAGGAAAGTTTGATAACTTGAGAATAATTCATCAGGTTGACTTTCAATCTGATGACCCCACGCACCGAATGACAACATGACATAATAGTCTTCCCCATCTACTCACTACCAGTAGCAACAGCAAAATACTACCCAGAAAAACAAGATGCAAACTCAAATACCATGCCACCGGATCACAGCAAAGCTAGCCAACAAGAACTCGTCAATTTCTCCACAAACACTTAACATCAGCGGTAAGAGTCTTGTTTCCAAAATCTGCTTTGAGAATACACACTTAAAGAGCAAGTACATTCGAGATTCTTCATGTTTTCCGCATAGCACACAGGTGCTATCAATGTTAGACCAAGTTTTCACCCTGTCCACTGTGTGCAACCAACCAACCTATTATATTGGTTCTTTGGAAACGGTGACTTGTCAGATTAAGAAAGTGGTGAATATGGGAAATCCCAGTAAATGTGAAGCAAATTGAGAGTAGAAGAAATTTACTGAACTACAAGTTTGGTTCATTGACTCATTTTTCTTCGTTAGAAATGCATTCAAATAGCTGGTAACAGAATATCTCCTTATGAGAGGAATGGTTAGAATAGCAGTTGGGACAATCCCTTTCAAGCTATTGGTGATTGGATCTGAGCTGCCTCGTTCTTCTTTAGCTTCAATGAAAGATGGAAAAAGATGGAAAAATGAAGAATCTATTCTAGGATCAACATCAAAATATTTAGGCCTAATGTGGGAAAGTCCTAACTATGATATTGCAGATGTGGATCGAACCATTTCTAGTTCTTCAAATAGTATCTTGTATGGAGCTTGCACATGCGATCTTGGAGAAGATAGTGCTTGAAAGTAATTTGATCAAGAGGAATGCTGGATTACAACTTGTGTAGTATAGCTGTTATTGTAATTTTAGCCTCATGTTAATAGTATATTGGTTCTTTGGAAACGAGGTTGCAAAATCTCAATGTTTTGTCCTTATGCTAGGAGGGTTAATACCTTTTCTTGTTCAGTGACCTAGAGTTAAAGACTGTTGGAATGTTGGAAGCGAAACTTGTCTAAGCAATTTCGATAAATTAAAGGGTTTATTTGCCAGCATTCTTATTCTAAATTTTGTGCTGCATGTGTCATATTGCAGGTGAAGGAAAAGATCTAAAATTGGTGGACGCCCCTGTTTCTGGTCGTGTTAAAAGAGCTGCTGAGGGAAGTCGATGACTTCTCATATGATGTGGACAGGCTTTAAAGAGTTACAGACTTATTAATGTGTAACAAGAAGAATCTTATGGTGATATATCGTTGAAGTTTTTTTTTTTTTTTTGGTAAAGGATAATGATATATTGAGCTTTAACCAACAAATATACAAGATCCGATACCACAAAACTTGCACTTAACACGACACAAACGTCTCATCGAGTGAAAGGGCGCCGGACACAAAACACTGCAAAGCGGTCAACTCAAGCAAGGGTCGAAACAGGAAGCCCAAGAAAATAGCTACGTAGGGTCGAGATAACAACTAAAAAAGACAGACTAACCAAAAGGCCACGCAAGGCCAAGAAGAACAACTTGCAAGGTTAGACTAAGGCGACCTAGGCGGTCGGCATAGGAGAGCTGAAGATAGACGGGTCAAGGCCCCAGTTTCTTTGTAACCTCCTATTTCTCGGGCAATCTTTCACGCTTTTAAAAGTTAAGGCTTTATCCTTCACCACTTTAATAAGATGCTTCTTGATAGCTGCAACCACAACCGGATGCTCTCTAAAGAGGATGTCGTTTCTATACTTCCAAATGAGATGGCACAGAGCTCCAAAAGAGAAACGATCAATGGCGTGATAGAAATCCTTACCTGAGAGGAATCTCATCGCCCACTGAAGATTTTCTGTCCAAGTCCCATTTCTCTATGGGAGGTTACACCTGGCCGCCCAAAAGTAAGCCATACTAGCCATGATGCAGCAACCAAAGAAGAGGTGGTCAATAGAATCTGGTGTGAGCTTGCAAAAGGCACATACTTCACTCCCAATTCTCCCATAAGATATAAGAAAAGCTTGGGTAGGAAGCCGGTTCTTAGTGATTAGCCAGAGATTGAATTAGTATCTCGGAGTGATGGCCTTGTTCCAAATAAAGGATGACCACACAACCTTGTCTTTCCTCCTTCTGAATATATCGTTGAAGTTGACTCCTACATTTTCAAAGGCACAAATTTGGTTTCACTTATAAATGAGGTCTTGGACCAAGCGACGATTGAATCTGGTAAGATTGAGATTGAGGCTGTGCAGTTTGATCTAAGGGCCATATTGGATAATGTCTTGTCCCTCTTCTCGGGGAAATCTCAAGAAAAAGGAGTGGAGGTATTGACTGGCTTTGTTAAATGGTGCTGCTAATTCACCTGAGTCATTATCTAATAATTTCCACCCCTTCAAATCTGCAGCTAGCAGTTTACATTTCTGAAAATGTTCCGCAGAAGTTGATTGGTGATCCGGGGAGATTTCGGCAGATCATCACAAATCTTATGGGGAACTCAGTTAAAGTAAGCTATTTAAGTGTGGTTCGCACATTTTCTGAGAACTTTGTTTTTGAATCTCAACTCACCATTATAATTCTTGATCTTCCTTCATGGAAGTAAAATTGAACTTGTTATCATCTTGGTATATAAGAATATTGCCAATGACTTGATCATTCAGGAGGTCACATGCATTGGCTCCTACATTACAATATTTACAATCTATCCCGCATCCATGTAATCTAAATAGCTTATGTATCTATTATGGTTTTCCCTACCTGATGTTCCTGTCGATTGTCATTAAGGTTTGTTCATGACTGCTAGACTATTGCCTTCAATCTGTTATCCTCTGCTGTGAATATTTATTTGACTTGTAAAGTAGTGTGCCGCTAGTTGTGGGCTTAAGTTTTGCTTTGTTGGGCTTCTTGGAAATTAATCAAATAAACATTATGCGGTAGGCATGCAGTTCGAAGAGATCTACTATTAGGAACTTGACATTTAACTATGCCCAAGATTTCTCTTGGTTCCTTGTATCCTTGTTGCCAGGTTTAATCTCTCCAGCTTCTACAATCTTTCAATTATCAATTGAATTTTTGGTCCTGTGTATTGCAGCTATTTGCTTATGATACAGTGAACAAACAGTTGTCGCATAAACCTGGGGAACAGCCAAAGCTTCCCCTTCCTGCCTCCTTAGTTGCAAGTGCCTGTGCTGGTGTGAGCTCAACAATATGCACATATCCTCTTGAGTTGGTCAAAACTCGACTCACAGTCCAGGTATAGTGCTGCATGCTAAAACAATATGATTGAATCTTGTCATTGTTAACATGAGCCTTCCATATTGCAGAGGGGAGTTTACGATGGTATGTTTGATGCGTTCTTGAAAATAGTGAGGGACTAGGGACCCGCAGAATTATATAGAGGTCTTGCCCCTAGTCTTATCGGAGTGATTCCATATGCTGCCACCAACTATTTTGCTTATGACATGTCGAGAAAGGCATATCGGAAGTTTTTTAAGGAAGAGAAGATTGGGAACATCGAGACCCTTCTCATCGGATCATTAGCTGGCGCTATTTCGAGTAGTGCAACTTTCCCCTTGGAGGTAGCTCGGAAGCATATGCAAGTGGGACCAGTCAGCGGTAGGCAGGTGTACAAAAACGTGGTTCATGCTCTTGCGAGCATACTTGAGCAGGAAGGGGTTGGAGGTCTATATAGAGGTTTAGGCCCTAGTTGCATGAAGTTGGTGCCTGCTGCTGGGATATCCTTCATGTGCTACGAAGCGTGCAAGAGGATTCTGGTTGAGGCTGATGAAGAGGCGTAACTACATATTTGACAAGAAGAAATGCAAGGTCTTTTGCTATGGGTCATCTACAGAAAGAGTGGATAAAAATGACTATTTTGTATACTGCGATTGAATGGTTTAGTTTATGTTTTTTTCTTTTGCTCATACGATTTCTTCAGAAGAATTCTTCAAGGAAGTTATTGTTACCAAGGTTGGTTCTACATGCACTCGCAAAGATATTCGAGGGGTTTACTTTTCTTTTGGAGTTCTATGTGTTTCTGAAGAAGGTGGCATGTTTTGATAAGCAAGTACTGCCTTTCATGAGAAGATGAGTTGGCAAGAGTCGAACCAAGAAAGATGGCCAATTTGTCCAATAATATGCTGATTGAGACGCAATGTTTTTCACAGGGGCTACTTTGCGTGTGCATAAATCTCTTCGAGTACCTAACATAAGGAAAGCTTTTTGCTTACTGGATTGTCGGTTTGAATGAATAACAGTTTCATGTTTGGAGTATGTTTCAGTTTTAGGTTTGAGTACGTTCAGCTTTCTTTGACAGAACAAAGCTCAGTATTAAATGATCTCGTCGGATGTTGATTTTATTTTTGATCCAAACTGTGGCTGGTTACCCTGCAAGGCAAAGCTCTCGCTGCCCTACCAATCTTGGCAAACTTGCGGCTCCAAGGGACTGCTACTTAGTATGAAATCGAAAAGTGGCAATAATTCAACCCCGTCAAGTCTGAATTTGATGATATACAAAGAACACAACAGCATACGTGCGGGAAATGCTTTTCGTAGAGCCTTTTTTTGATGAGAGACCTGTTGACAATTTGCAAGAGAATTGTGGGAACAACAATAAAGGCATCGACTTAAGCTTGACCAATGAACTTGTTCTGTATTCAACCTTTAAGTGCTGAATTAAGTTCGAAAGTGCTACATTCTTGTGATCGAACAACAAAATACTGCACAATAAATAACAACAGATGAATCAAAGGTTCGAGATGCCTGTTTTCCAACATGGGCAACTGTGGAAAGGACATGACAAAAAATGACATTCTCTGCTTTTTCTGTTTTACACGCACCTTCTTCTCGGACGAAAGTATTGCCTCAATGATGAAAAGTGACTTTGGGTGGCAATGAGAATCTTGTTATATACATAAAAGACCAATAAGCACTTGAAGATGGCTCCCCCACGGGCGAGCATGATACAATTAGCGATTGATGCCGCATTGACCATTTGCAGCAGATTTTGTGGAGGCTGAGGTGAAAGGGTCAATCCGTACCGAGCAATGAGAATATGGAAGCAAGAAGGATAGACCACACAATAACAATCGTATGAGTACGATTCTGCCGACCCAACAGACCCTTCAGAATGGGTAAAGGTCGGCAATAACCCATATGGCGAAGAACAGCTTGCCAAACAGTGGACCCCATGACCGATACTGCTGTTAATCGCAAAAGACACCTGCTACAATGCCAATGACGTGCACGATAAGAACTGTGGTCGGAGGAATGAGAAGCGATGTCCATTTGAACACATAAAGCTCAGTAAAGTCTCCTTCCCCATCGGCTGCTTTCGAAGTGACTGTGAAGTTGGTATCAATGCCTGAAAGCACTTTAAGAAGCCCTTGGAACACAGCAAAAAGGTGAGCGGATGTACCACCAATGACCCAGAACTGCTCATTCCTCCACCAATCCTCAATGCTGACACCACTCCAACGGAGCTCAAGAATACCAGTTGCGAAAATTGAGACGAAAAGGAGAATGAACCACATGCTAGCAAAGTTGCTTATCTGCAATTTTTATTTTTTTTTATTTTTATTTTTAACATGGGATCAGTCATCAGATGAAAGAAAAGAGGAAACGATCTCTAATTATGCTGAAATTACTTACATGTAGCTCTAGATAGTCTAGCGTAGAGACAACTATATTTAGTTTATGAAATCGGTAGTATAGCATAATAAGGAGAATATCTAATAAAGATGGAAACTAGCATCGTAACTGAGCCATCTTTTGTCAATGAAGATTACTTTAAATGTACAAATGATGCAGAACAGACAGGACTAACAGCTACATCATTTTTAAGGTTAAAAAAAAATGCAGATAAATGAAATTGAGGATCATGATCATACTCTAAAGAATACAAATAAGAGTCCACCTATGAAGAGGACTTTGGTGACCACAGTAAGGGCACCTAGAATATGGTTGACTTAGGGCTTTCTATTTAACTATATCAAAAGGCCTATGTTTGCCAGCTATCAGCTGAATATTATTCAACCACCATAGCCATTGGAATGATGTTTAGGCATCTTCTTTTACCAATGTTTCCTAATGGTTTCTCATCCAAGCTTTATTAAAACAAGATGCAGAGCCACTCGAAAACTAAATACAAAGAGAACATTAACTCCATTCCAAAGAGGTGGAGATGCTAGGATCAGATGACAGAAGTAAACAATGACCCTTCTTTTGTTCATCTCGCTTAAATAGAGTCAATGTGGATTAACGTACAACAAATGAAATACATGAGATTGAATACTCTACAATGAAGAGAGAAGTATCACTTACCTCAGGTATAATAAATTTGTTAGTGAGAAGACAAAATGCAGGGAGAATACAATACGCAATCAGCAGTATTGAGGTGAGGGGATACACAATTGTATTGATGTACGCCAATCTCTCCAAGAGCTTCAATTTCCCATTATATCCATACCATATAGGACAATGCCTGCTTAACAAAATCTCAATTGACCCCAAGGCCCACCTGAGAACCTGGTTTAAACTATCAGAAAGATTGATGGGAGCAGACCCCTTGAATGTTGGGTGAGGAGGCATACAATAGATTGAAATCCAGCCCCGAGCACGCATCTTAAATCCAGTCAAAATATCTTCTGTAACAGAACCATATATCCATCCGATCTGTTCGTAGAAAGAACATCAAGTCAATTCCTACCATATGACATGGAATTTTACATCTGGAATAGAAATTGCATAACATCATAACATACCTCTTTGCCCCATTCAGTCTTGTCCTCATAGCCACAGCTAATAACATGGATGGCTTCTTTCAAAAGTGTTGCAGGATTGGTAGATGGTGGTAGGCCACCCTATTCCATGAAAGTAGCCGCAATGAAAACAGGAGACTGACCGAATCTTTTCTCTGGACTTTTCTGAGACATCAGGAGTGACCTCTCATCATCATATCCTACAAAACAAATTGGTGCTGTTAACATGATATAACACATAGCAAAGGCACTGTTAAGTCAGTCGAACAATTAAGTGACATCAAAAGAGACATTTTTTGGTTTATTCTAAAGCTTAAGGGGGTCCTTTAAGGGCAAGGTAAGATACCCCAATCTGACATCAATTCAGGCTAGTTTTGACAGTAATCATGGAGTAAGTCCAGGCATTTGGACCAGTATAAGTCTGTTTTCTAACATCCAAAGATACAAAAGGAAACTCATAATTAAATCAAGACCTACCTTCAACCCCCTCCTTAACATCTTCAATATTGAAAATTGGAACAGTGGATTCAGTTCTTTTCATTGCTCTTTTCTTGTCAATGTACTTCTTATTGCCACCCTTCCCCTTCTTTCTTGAACCACAACAACTCTTTACAATAATATTTGGTTCCAGATCTTCCTCAGTCAATACAGGGTCATATCCATAAAGGGCTTGCCTGTTGAAACAACATCCAGTTCCGACATAGACAGGACCTTGGATGCCGTCAAGCCCTTTCAAGTTAATCTGCATTGAGATCATAAATAAGATAATCTAGCTCAGTTAAAAATGCAACAAATGAACATAAACAACTAGCATTTTGGAAGTAGGAAAAAGATGAAGAGACACCTACATCAAAGAAGACGATGTTGCAGTTAGCATATTGATCATGCAAGTCAATCCCATCAAAATGTTGTGGGAACTGCACATAGCACGTCTTCTTTCCATAAGCGGGATCCATCATGAAACACATTGCTTCTTTCAATGCTTTACTATTATTGAAGTAATGATCACAGTCAACATTCAAAAGATACGGTCCGTTGGTTAGGACAGCTGAGGCCCGGATCTGCACAAAATAAAACAGTAAGTTATAAATTCAGAAATGCCAAAAAGTAATAAGCAGATCTAACCAATTTCTCCAGCGGATAAGAACAACATTCAGACAAGCAGCAATGCGGCAAAATCAAACTGTAATATTTGTTTCTCAATATGAAGAGAAATAGTATTAAGTTAAAGTAGGGTCGAGAACAATGAATCTCTTTATGATAAACAAATCCTCACTACAAGCTAGAGACACCACTATCAACATTACAATCCACGGGGGAAAAAATAAAAGGTAACTGATCCTTGAAAAAAATAATTCCAACTGTACATTCGAACTGAAAGCACAAAAAGAATAAGCTTCAATAATGTAGCGTGAACTTGGAATGCGATTTCTTGAACATAGAGATCCATTAATCAGGATCCTAATGCATATAGGTATAAATTTCAATGCAAGCAAGCGATGAAGAACCTAAATGAAGAATCTAAACTGAAAAACCAAATCACACCAACATACATTCATTTGTTTACAATTAAAGATGTCAGCCTGTCACTAAAAGAGACACATGACAAGAAAAGCTACATAAGATGTATAGAGATGACAAACCAAAGCAATCATGGCTCCAGCTTTCTCGTTATGTTGGAAACCAGGTCGCTTTTCACGAGAAACATAAACAAGTCAAGGTAGCTCATTTCCATCAGTATCAAGTCCCCCACTGTGGCCCAGGAAAACCTATTATTTTCGACAACAAAAAGAAAATACTAACTAGATGCATAAGAGGGGAGAGGGTTGATTTAAATGCTTCTGGAATACTGGTTAATATCGTATACCTGTATCATTCCAAGGTGATCCCTGGGGTTATTTCCAGGCCAGGCAGTGCCATCTTGCATTGTCCACCCTTCTTCTGGCATCTTTTGTGCCTTTGCAACCAAAGCATTGATTCGCACATTGAACTCCTCATATTCTCTCTATCAACCACATAATCAAACAATTTTACATTATATATACCAAAACATTTGTAATGGATTATGCATTTGACTAAATGCTACATTGTCGATAGGCAAACCACTAAATAAATTTTTCCTTTCCCAAGAAACTGAGTTACAAAGGTAAAATAGGTGATGTATGGACCCCCTCCCCAATGACCTTCATTCCAGTTTTACAAAGACTTACAACATAATTCAACATAAAGCAACCAATCGAATAATTCAGCAGCACCGATCAATCAATGTACCTCCTGAGCTTCTTAGAAGTAGGATCATAGGCTTCACCGCCACCCTTAGCCCCATCAACCTTTGCAGCGTCGACCCCGCCATAATCTGACTATCCAGGCTCCTCTGTGTCGTCGGACCCATTGGCTATCTCCGCAGACCCATCTCCGGGGGAGTCAACGAGCATGTCAGCGAGGAACCTATCGCAGAACTCCAGGCTCGAATCAGCCCTAATCTCGCCACCAACAACTCCGCCGTCCTCGTCGTCCTTCATCAAGATGTTCTTGATCTAGTCGAACCACGAGAGCCCTGAGTCTAGAGACGATGATGACGCGTTCGTTGAGGAGCAAGTGCCGATGACGTCGCTGGCCTCAGGGAGGTCGCCGAAGAAGCCGTCGAGGTCGATGTGAGACATCACGTCATCCTCCATATGCAACTCCAGATCCACCATCAGAACACTAGGAAAAAAAAAACAACAAAACGAAAAAAGGGGGGAAAAAGAAGATGAAGATGAAGGCGACGATGGGAGATCTCTACAAAAACATTTGATTTGCTCGCGGTGGTTCACCGGTCGGAAAGAGGGAGGGCAGAGAGAGAGAGGGGGAGGTCACGGTCCTCTTGCCAATCCCGTGCAGTGGTTCATCGATTGCTCGCGGTCCTCTCGCCGGTCCCGTGCGGTGGTTCGTCGGTTGGAAAGAAGGAGGGCGAGAGAGAGGGGGAGGTCACGGTCCTCTTGCCAATCCCGTGCAGTGGTTCATCGATTGCTCGCGGTCCTCTCGCCGGTCCCGTGCGGTGGTTCGTCGGTTGGAAAGAAGGAGGGCAGAGAGAGAGAGAGAGGGAAGTCGCGGTCCTCTCGCCGGTTCCATGCGGTGGTTCGTCGGTTGCGTGCAATCGTTTGCTGGTAGGAAAGAGAGAGGGCAGAGAGAGTGGGAGGTCGCACGCCGGTCGGTTGCTCGCGGTCGTCTTGTTGGTATCCTCTTGGTTCGCTAGTTGCTTGCCGTGGTTCGTTGGTTGGGAAAAGCGAGGGCGAGAGAGAGGGACTTCATCGGGGGGAGAGAGCGAGTGTAGAGAGAGAGGCGAAAAAAAGAACCCGTGATAGAAAACGCGGCGGAAGAACAACCCAAGTGCCATAACTTGGCACGGGAGGACACTTCAGTGCTATAACTTTAAAATGGTACACTTGAGTGCCAGTTTTGAAGTTAAATGGGATACTTAAGTGCCGCTTCGGTGAAAATCCGGCCAAATGGCTTACGTGGTGACTTTCCGACGAGTTTGGTCCAAAACGGCGTCGTTTTGCACGCCGACGTGGCAGAGAAAATGCAAAAACAACGCCGTTTTGTGTCTACGTGTAAATAATAATATAAAAATTAATTAAATTAGATTTAAAATTAATTTTATTTAAAATATTCAAAAAATTTTAAAAAATAAGAAAAATTTAAAAAATTTAAAAATTAAGAAAAATTAAAAAAGGGGGAGGTCGAACGGGGCGGGCGAGGGCTGAGCCCTCGCCGCCGCCGCCTCTCCGTCGTCGCCCGGGAAGGGCCGGTGACGGAGGAGGGAGGGTCGGCCGGGGTTGCCGGCCCTGGCCGATCGACGACGAGGGCCCTCGCCGCCTCCCCGCCGCCGCCAGAAGGGCCGGCGACAGAGTGGGGAGGGTCGGCCGAGGTCGCGGGCCCCGGACAGGGTCGGTGAGGGCTCGCGAGCCCTCACCCAGATTTGGGGCGAGGGTCGTAGCCCTCGCCGCGATCCAGCCGAGGGCTGCGAGCCCGCCATGGATCGGCCGGGGGCCGGCGACCTCGGCCGACCCTCCCCCTCCGTCGCTGGCCCTTCGGCGACGGCGGTGAGGGCTCAGCCCTCGGCCGCCTCGTTCGACCTCCCCCTTTTTTTTATTTAAATTTTCCTTAATTTTTAAAAATTTTTCTTATTATTTTTTAAATTTTTTGAATATTTTAAATAAAATTAATTTTAAATCTAATTTAATTAATTTTTATATTATTATTTACACGTAGACACGAAACAACGTCGTTTTTGTATTTTCTCCGTCACGTCATCGTGCAAAACGATGCCGTTTTGGACCAAACTCGTCGGAAAATTGCCACGTCAGCCATTTGGCCAGATTTTCGCCGGAGTGGCACTTAAGTGTCTCATTTTACTTTGACATTGGCACTTAAGTGTACCATTTTAAAGTTATGACACTTAAGTATCGCTCCATGCCAAGTTATGGCACTCTAGGTGTCCCAACCTCCAGAAAACACTCTCTCTAGAGCTACAAGTATAGGAAAATTTTCAAAATGGGTGCCTAAAATTGTGGGTCTCACAAGGACACGTGTCGCGCTCCGACAGCCTTCTTGTTTGCCAGCCTGGAGCATAACACTCCTTGCAACCGACCAATAAAAAAGAAGAAGCTCTATGCGCATTTGAGATGTTTTAAATAGATGCAATCGATTGTACGGCTTGGTAATTTTCGTTGTTGGCAATGGGTGTTGCAGTATAACCACTCTTAAAACGTTTTTCGCATTCAAGCATCTCTCTGTCTATCTTCATGACAAAAAAATTAATGAAAGCAGAAGTAATGCTCTGTTTATTTCGTGAAAAATGAATAATTTGAAAATGATTTTCCTAAAAACAATAACCTGTATGACATACAAAAATGAGTGAATAAGAAATATTTTTACCGTTCATGAAAATATTTAGATATATTTTATTGTCAATAATGAAAATATTTTTTATTGACTAATTAGGTCAAGCAATTAATTTTAGGAAAATATTTTTAAATTATTATTTTCCATGAAACAAACAAAACTTAAAGCAATCCACTTCCTCTTTTATATATCTCACTCTCTAATAAGCCATAACAACGATGTCATCCATTTTCAGAGATCTTGCTCTTAGATAGTAGCACTCTAGGAGAACTTCTATTAGTTCTCAAATGATGGAAAAATTGTCGAGGCACCATATATATATTGTTATAAATGAAACCAAATATTTGTTTGTAGGGGCTTTTTTTGTTTTTTCTATCAGATTTACTTTTAAGTTAAAAGTGATATCTTTATATTAGTGATGGTAAGACGTTGGCCGTCAAGACGATGAAAAAGCAAATAGAGAGATAAGAAAAAGGAGAAGAAAAAAAAGTTTTTTTTTTTTTTTTTTTTTATGAGGGTTCTTAATCTTTTTGTGCCCAGCGATGATAAGACATTGGCCGTCAAGACGTTGAAAAAACAAATAGAGAGATAAGAAAAAGGAGAAGAAAAAAGTTAGTTTTTTTCTTTATAAGGGTTCTTAATCTCTTTGTGCCTTGATCTTGAGAGAAGATCATCGTTGTATTCCAACTTTTCTGAAGTCTAGTGGATTCGCAGAGTGCCTCTGCACGGAGATGTAGCCCAACTTTGGTGAACTTTGTTACCAATTTTTTTGGTGTGTTCTTCTAATTCTATTATTTTATTATTATATTTTGCTTGGTAAATTATTTGCGAGCGTTATTTTTCTGGAATCGGCGTGCAATTTCGTAACAACTGATATTAGAGCTTAGGTTGGCTAATCGAGAACATTGAGGGTTTTCTGGTGACTTTTGATTGAAAGCAAATAATATGGCAGAAGATAAAATCAGAATCGATAAGTTCGATGGGGAGGATTTCGGATGGTGGAAATTGCAAATCGAGGATTATCTTTATCGAAAGATCTCTATGCACCACTTGAGAGTTGGAAACCCGAGATGGTGGAAGTGGATCCGACAGCAGAAGCCGGATGGAAAATTCTTGATCAAAAGGCATTAGGTGCAATTCGTCTAGGGTTGACGAAAAAGACAGGGTACCACATCGCGAAAACAAAAACTGCAAAAGAAGCCATGGGTATTCTAATGAATATTTATGAGAAGCTGTCCACATCAAATCATGTATTTTTGCTGAAGAAATTGGTTAATATGAAGTTATCTGATAGAGTTTCTGTGGTAGATCATATTAATAGTTTCACGTAGGTTACAGGTCAATTGAAATTTGCAGGCATAAATTTAGATAAGAAGCTTTAAGCTTTATTATTTTTATGTTCTTTTCTAGAAAGCTACAATACCGCAATGCAGGGAATTTTGAGCACCATGAAGGATGATTTAACACTTGATGATGCTGTGAGTAGTATAATTGATGAAGAGATGCATAGGAAAGTCTCAGGTGGAGATAATTTTTCTGCATCTACATCTTCAACGACACTCGCAATGGAGAACCTTGGAAGAAGTAGAAGTAGAGGAAAATTCAGCAGGCGTGGCATATCACAATCTAGGGGTAAGAGATAGGTTGCAAAAAATGAGTGTTGATTTTATCAAAAACCCGGACACTAGAGGTTTCAATGTGAAGCCTACAAAAAGAAGCAGCAAGATGAGAATTAAGGAGCTAATGTGGTTAGCGATAAATCTTTGCTAGATAACTTGTGTTTGTCTACAGGGTTTGACTTGACGATAGATAAATGATTTATTGATTCTGGTGCTTCCTTTCATTGCACCTTACAAAGAGACATATTTGATGATTATGCTAGTGGAGATTTCGGACAAGTGGTTGTGGGAAATAGCTACATGTGTCCCATTGTTGGGAAAGGAACTGTGACTGTGAATATCTCAGGTGGAGGACATCTAGTTTTGTGTGAAACTAGGCATATTCCAGAATTAAAGAAAAATATGATTTCAACCAGTAAACTTGACCAAGAAAGTTTGGTAATAATCTTTAGATGCAGAGAGTGGAAGATAACCTCGAGAGCAAGAGTAGTAGCAAAAGGAAAGTGTACGGGTACACTTTACCTTCTTCAAGGAGACAATATCAGTGATATGGTTGCAACTACAATGGCTATAGGTAATTTTTCTACTCTTTGGCATTATCGTTTGGGACATCTTGGTAAAAAATGTGTAAAGCAGTTACACTCGAAGAAATTACTTTCGGGTTTGCAAAAGGTTGAGTTAGATTTTTGTGAGAGTTGCATTTATGGAAAACATAAGATTGTTAGTTTTCAATTGAATGGACGACAAAATAAAAGCCAGAAGCTAGAGTTAGTTCATATTGATTATGGGACCTGCTCAGGAACTTTTTTATGGTGGTAAGAGATATTTTGTCACCTTCATTGATGATGCAACAAGGAAAACTTGGGTCTATGCTCTTAGAGAAAAATCAGAAGTATTCGGGATGTTCAGAATGTGGAAGACCATGGTAGGAAAAGAGATAGGTTATTAGATTAAAGCTTTGAAGTCTAATAAGGTGGTCAATACACAAGTAAGGAATTTGCAAAATATTTGAGTCGAGAAGGCATACACGGGTTAAAGACTGTTCCTAGAACTTCTCAAGAGAACGGTGTAGCTAAAATGATGAACAAGACTATTCTAGAATGTGCAAGATGTGGCACCCTTGACTCGCCTGAGGTTGCCACAGGCTCTCTCTCTAATTACTCGATCTCATATAACTATGACTAGAGATTTTTTTTTTTTGAAAATAGTCCCAGCGCAGCTTATTAGCGGAAGCATAAACAAGTCTCACCATCTCTCCATCCAATAACCATAATGCAATACACACCAACTACGCACCATAAGAAAAGATAATGCCGATTCACTCTTATTTATATTTTCATGATGGACATCTATGTCGATACAACAAAAAGGCCAAGATTTTAACTATACTTGGCTACCACCCCAAAAAGGATTCGATTCTACATCGAACATGTACCAACCTCCATCAACGAGCGTCGGTTATCTCCAAAAAGTGTCAACTCCCAATAGCTATACGCACCATCATACCCAATCTGGTGCATCGGGTGGCGGCGGCGGTAACATCCCTAACATCACTCCATCACGTCGAACGTGGACAGACAAGAACTCCTGAATAACCAGGCCATCAGCTCGACCCACATCATATATCACCAGAACACGGACTTGAACAAAAACTAAACTAGGAGCACCGACACAAACATGCTTAGTACACTCCACATTCACATCAGTAGGTATGCTATAGTAGGTACCACATGCAACCGGCAACAAATGCATCTTTCTAATCTGAAATGTTAATCCCCAAAAGGGGTGAGTACAACCACTCAACAGTAAATATCCACCAAATTACTCAATGCGTCAAACGGAACAATCAAGGCATCATAAACAAAGTACATATCATTCATGCATTCAAGCATAACTTACCTTGCAGCCATGCATATATCATCATGCCATATGTGCATATATCACCATGCACTCATCAAGCATTCATGCATATATCACCATGCCATTGCACTCATCATCAAGCATTCATGCATATATCACCATGCCATATGTGCATATCACACCATGCACTCATCATCAAATATTTATGCATATCCATGCAATATGTGCACATCCTCAATATTTATATTTCAATTAGATCACATCATTTTCTTCCTAGGGACCAATGTTTGCATCCCACAATTTATTGCTTGTGTCCAACCTGACATCACGAGGAACCTCCGGCGCACACCTCCGAGCATCTGGTACCCCCACATTCTGGGCATCTCGTATTCCAACTAAAATCACGAGGTATCCCCTCGGCACACACCTCTGAGGCTTCCGGCACCCCCACATTCCGGGCATCTCGAAACTCCCGAGGACATCCGGCACCCCCACATTCCAGGCATCTCGTACCCCAACTGGCATCACGAGGTATCCCCTCGGGCACACGCCCCCAGGGCTTCTGGCACCCCCACATTCCGAGCATCTCGAAACTCCCGAGGCATCGTCGGCTCACACCTCCAACGGTCTTGTTACCATCTCAATTTACATTTATACATGTATCTCAATTTCAACATAGCATTTGATGCAACAATATCAAGGGTCAACCAACTTTTCATGCCATATAACACACCATATGCCATCACATATGCAGCAAAATCAACCACTCAAATTATTTCATCACATAGATAATTTCATTTATTTTTTCAAAACACATCAATTTTTCGAATAAATCAGAATGCATTCCTCTAATTAAAATTCTAGAAAAATTAGTAAATGACATTAATAAATCCTGAAAAATTGACACATTATAGACGAGACCTAAAGGCAGATATCTCATGAACAACATCATACCAAAAGAACCTCAAACAAAGCAGCACGGTTCATGCATCACAGTTCTCAAAACTTCAATATTTTAACTTGCACAGTTTCGGAAGAAATTTAAATTAAATACCCAAATGAACTCCAAAAATTATGAAATTTTAACATATTATAGAAAAGTCCTAGAGGTAAATATCTCATGAAGACATAAGAACCCAAGTCGTTCTAGGTTAATAGATATAGATGATTATTTCTCCCTGTTCTCGGTGTCATCTTTTCCCAGATTATCATCTTTCAAAAGAAACTCATTTCACTGACCTATATATGTTAATTTATTCTAAATTTTTAGTATGTTATTCATTAGAATATTACCTACAACTTTCATTAAGGACACGTGATCAAATTTTAACTGTATGATTTTATAAAAATCACGAAATCATACTAGGTCGAAGCAGCGTTTTTCCCAGATCCAGTTTCTTCAAAAAACGACGATTTCACCGACCTATTTTTGTTCATTTCCTCTAAATTTTTGATATGTTCTACCTCAAGAAGTACACTACAAATTTTTTTAAGAGATCAAAGTGATATTTTCACAAGAAGGTTACTTTACAGACCACGAAACCACTGAAAGTCAGCACAACGAATTCCAGATCTAGTCTCTTCAAAGAAAAATCATTTTACTAACCATTTCTTGTTCGTTTTGCCTCAAATTTTAGTATGTTGTTCTTCAATGTGTTCTATACAACTTTCATGAAGAAATCAAAACCGTATTCTGACTAAAAAGTCACATGCAACACACAAACTCAAAGATGGTCAAACTGGTTTTTCCAGAAACAGCATGCATGACCAACGAATCTCTCTCCATAGCTCCGAAATTTCATCCCATCTACCACAACCAAGACTTACCATCTACTACACATACACAAAGCAATGCAAAGAGTAGGTTTTAGGACTTCACTTGCCTTAAACTCAAGCACAAACAGCAACAAGAACGGTGGCAAAGCGGCGAACGGACGGCGGTGAGCTAGGCAGTCGATCCTCCTCCTTCCTCTCGCACGCCCGCTTCCCCTCTTTCTCTCTTTCTCTCTCTCAGACGACACACACACTCTCTCTCTCTCTCTCTCTCTCTCTCTCGGTTGATTCCCCTTCACCCATCCACCTCTCTCCCTTTACCTTTCTTTCCCACAATCATTTGCAATCATTTGATTGCATGTAGCTGCCCAAGGAAGCCAATGAGGGCAGCCACACTTGGCTCCTCCTCCATGCCACTTGGCAACTCACATGCAAAGTTGATGGGCTTCAAGGTTGGGTCGGTCTTGGGCATTCATGGGCCAGTCGACAAGGGGTTGGCGTGGGTTGGTTGGATGGTCTTTGGGCCTAAAAATCAGCCCACCCTCTCCTATTCCTATTCCATTTAACCCTTGTTTAAATAAATACCTAATTTCAACTTATAAGCCCACAAAACTTTATAATTTAAATCAATAAAATTCTACTTATAAAGTGCACCACCAATAATGAGATTTCTATATCAATTTGCACTTTAATAAAATCCTTGGGTCACTTGAAGACACATCACCACCCAAAAAATCATCCTTTACAATGCTTGGCCTTAAATTAATTGAAATTCATTAACTCAATGGCTAATACAAAATCAAACGGCACTTCCATTACCTATTCATGGTTCATTGTACTCCAGAGGTTGTTAGGAGATTTTAGGATGCCACACAAGATGCATAAGGCTACACGCGGGTCTCCTGCTACACTTATGGGCTGCCACGGTTGATGCAGCTATTTATCTTATTAACAAAAGTCCATCTAGTGCGTTGGATGGAGAAATACCACAAAAATGGTGATCAGGTAAAAATATTAATTATTCACATCTAAAAGTGTTTGGTTGTATTGCATATGCTTTGATTGATAGGGAGGATATAAAAAAGCTTGATGCTAAGTCCCAGAAGTGCGTCTTTATCGGATATGGTGGCGACAAGTATGGCTATAGGCTTTGGGATTATAAGAATAACAAAGTCATCCGTAGTCGGAATGTGGTATTTCATGAAGAAAAGATGTACAAGGATCATCAGATAGAGCATGAGAAGATAGTACAACCATAATATGTTGAATTAGACACAAGGCCCATGAAGATGTTTCCAGTAGATCAAAGTGCACTTGAAAGAGAGGTTCAAGATGAGCCTATTATTAGTGAGGAGGTAGTTCAAGAGGAACACACTGATTTGGAGCAAACTGACTAGCCTTAAGTACCTATTTTGAGGAGGTTTACATGTGTGAGAAAGCTAAAGGTAATTTTTGATCCATCAGCTAATACTGTTATGAGCCATGTCTTATATACAGATTTAAGGAAACTAGAGACTTATGATGAGGCAAAGGTAGACACGTCTCACTTGTAGTGAGAGTGTGCTATGAAAGACGAGATGAGCTCGTTACTTCAGAACAAAACTTGAGAGTTGACCAAGTTGCCCACAGGTATAAAAGTTTTGTTAAATAAATGGGTGTACAAGATTAAGAATGAAGCAGATGGTAGTATTAGATACAAGGCGAGACTTGTAGTCAATGGTTTTTTCTCAAAAAGAAGGGATCGACTACTCTGAGATATTTTCACTTGTAGTTTAAATGACATAAATTAGAGTTCTGCTGAGTATAGTTGCAGTGGAGGATCTTCATCTTGAGTAGTTAGATGTAAAAATAGCATTTTTACATGGTGACTTAGATGAAGAACTATACATGACACAACCTAAGAGTTTTGAAGTCAAAGGTAAGGAGCACATGGTATGTTGCTTGAAGAAAAGCTTATATGGCTTGAAACAAGCCCCGCCGCAATGGTACCTAAAATTTGATGGTTTCATAAAAGGAAAAGGATTTACACGTTGTGAGTCTAATCACTGTGTTTATTTTCGCAAGTATGATGATTGTGACATTGTGTATATCTCTTTATATGTGGATGACATGCTGATGGCTAGTTCCAATATAAAGAGTATCGTAGAAGTGAAGAAGATGTTATCATCACAGTTTGCTATGAAAGACTTGGGAGATGCCAAGAATATTTTAGGCATGAAAATCATTAGGGACAAGAAAAATAAGAAATTATGGCTGTCGCAGGAAGACTATGTGAACAACGTGTTAAAGAGATTTAACATGGACAATGCAAAACTGGTTACAACTCCTCTAGCAAATCACTTCAAACTTTCTAAGGATATGTATTCGAGCACTTAGGCTTTGAAAGATGAGATGGCGGTAGTTCCATATGCATTAGTAGTGGGGAGTTTGATGTATGCCATGGTGAGCACGAGACTAGACATTGCACATGCAGTGGGAGTTGTGAGTCAAGATATGCAGAACCCAGGCAAAGAGCATTGGAATGCAGTAAAATGGATATTGAGATATCTAGCATGTACTTCCAATTACTCACTTTGTTATGGTAGTACATCTCTAAAGTTGTAGGGTTATGTTGATGCATATCATTTGGGTGATCGAGATAGTGGTAAGAATACCACTGGATATGTCTTTACAGTTGTAGGTACAATAGTTAGTTGGGTATCTCAACTATAAAAAGTAGTGGCTTTATTGACGACAGAGGCAGAATATGTGGCGATTACAGAAGCCTATAAGGAAATCATATGGTTACAAGATTACATGGAGGAGCTACATCGAAAACAGCCAGTCAGTACACTGTGGAGTGATAGTCAAAGTGCAGTGCACTTAGCAAAGAATGCAGCTTATCATTCAAGGACTAAACATATCAAGAAGCGTTATCACTTTATCAGATCAACATTGAAAGATAATGAGTTAAAGTTACAGAAGATTGATGGCTCGAAGAATCCAGTTGACATGTTGACCAAGGTAGTAGACAGAGAGAATCATATTTTCTGTACTACTATCATTGGTATTACTGCATGTTGATTGATGAGGAGTCTCGCAGAGGCACAAGTTTTTCAACTACTAGTTTCTGAAGAAGATGGATGCAAAGTTGCTTGGTGCTTGGGTATATTTGTCTTCAAGTGGGGGATTGTTATAGATGAAGCCAAATATTTGTTTTTAGGGGCTTTTTTTTTTTTTTTTTTTGTCTTTTCTATTAGATTTACTTTTAGGTTAAAAGTGATATATTTATATTAGTGATGGTAAGACGCTGGCCGTCAAGACACTGAAAAAGAAAATAGAGAGACAAGAAAAAAGAGAGAAGAAAAAAGTGAGTTTTTTTTTTTTTTTTTTAATGATGGTTCTCAATCTCTTTGTGTCCCGATCTTGAGAGAAGATCATCGTTGTATTCCAACTTTTTCCGAAGTCTAGTGGATTCGCAAAGTGCCTCTACGCAGAGACGTAGCCCAAGTTTGGGTAAACTTCATTACCAAATTTTCTGGCGTGTTCTTCTGATTCTATTATTTTATTATTATATTATGCCTGGTAAATTATTTGCGAGCATTATTTTTCTGGAATCGGCGTGCGATTTCGTAACATACATACATACATACATACATACATGTATATATATATATATATATATATATA
Source organism: Eucalyptus grandis (assembly GCF_016545825.1). Classification (NCBI taxonomy): domain Eukaryota; kingdom Viridiplantae; phylum Streptophyta; class Magnoliopsida; order Myrtales; family Myrtaceae; genus Eucalyptus; species Eucalyptus grandis. The sequence goes on from NW_024096436.1 coordinate 80,533, forward strand.
TATATATATATACATGTATGTATTAAAAAGCTCATTGAAACTGATATTACATATGATTTGTTTATATTAGACAAAAACCCACTGTCGAAGGAAACATCCTCTGTTGGTTATCGAGTAAATGTTTGAGATACCGCCACCCACATCCACCAGGAGATGGCGGTGACCTTTTACAATTACTAGACGGACACGAATTAATGTGTTTACGGTAACATCGAAGACCATTTTTGAGAAAAGTCTGGATATTATATATGTTTTGCCGAAAATGTCCTCAGACAATATATCTTCCACCAAATGATGATTTTTTCGATATTTTGTTTGTATTGAGTCTTGTGTCGAAAGAAAGCTGTGGATTCTACTACAAGTGTGATAAATAGATGATAAATCTAATGCGATTGAAAGTAAATATGAAGCAAAAATAACTACAAAAAAATAGCCAAAAATTGAGTGTACTCAAGTTTTCTTGTTCAATTTCGCAATCCTTTACAGTGGCGTTTCGTTGGCTATTTATAATCAAACTAAGAAAATAGCCGTTTTGAAAGTTATGTGTTTAATTTTAAATCATCAGCATATTCGGGGTTTTGTCGATAATTGCATTGCCTTATCCTTGATTGGAACCGAGTGTTTCGGCAATTGGCATCCCCTTTATCTTCTTACTCCCGAGTGATTGTTGGTATTAAGCCATTGGTAACTATGAACTCGTGCCTTGACTCCTATGAACTCGTGTGTTTGATTTGAGCCCAGTGGGCTTGATTGGTTGTCCTGGCCCGTTAAGCCATTTTTTATGTTAACAAATGTTGGAACTAAAGAAAGATAATGACAACTTTGGAAATTTGGAATGAGTGCACAAATTAGAGGGAGAAATTGTTCTTAGAATGTTTTATGATAGAATGCTTTCTGATGACTTCTATTTTCCAACACTCACCCTCACGTCCTTATATAGTAGTAGAACATTTACAGTAAAGAAGACAATGATCCCTCACACATTGAAAGAGCCATGAAGTCCTCAAACACCTTTTTTGGCAACATTAAATGAAGCAACAAGAAAGTCTACAGAGCTAATAAAAACAAACAAACAAAGTCAATACAATAAATGCACACCATAAATGCATTTGAAAAAGAAGCCTTTGTGGAAAAACTCTTCAATGGCATTTGTCTTCATTAAATGCTTGTAGCTTTTGTCTTCGTCTCATCATTCGCTTGCTAGCATTTAATGTGACCTTCACAATCCACATAATTCACGCTTGTTAGTTTTTTTGGTCTTCATGGAGAATTTGACAACACAACAGTCAATTTTATTAATATTTTAACAGCCTCCCTTAAAATTGATTTTGAAAATTAACCAAGCATCTTTCATAAATTTTCCGAATGAATTTGCCTTTAATGGTTTTATCAAAATATCTACAATTTGACCTTTTGATTTGTAGAAATTAAGCTCAATCTTGACTTGCTCACGAATAGAGTGAAATTTGATGTGGATGTATTTGCTCCTACCATGAAAAATTGGATTCTTGGTTAAATGCAATAGTTGAATTATTTAGGACTTGTTTGTTCATGTTTCAATTCACATATCATCCTATGAAGCCATATTGCTTGACATGCTACTGAAACTAATGCCAAGCATTTTGCTTTAGCTGTCGAGGGTGCAACAACTTGCTTTTCTTTTTAGGACCAAAAAATTACTCTTGATCCAAGAAAGAAAGCATGTTTGGAAGTACTCTTTCGAGTCTTGGTATAGCCTACCCAATCACTGTCTATGTACCCCACTAAATTGAAATTGTTAGTACAAGAATTATAAAATTTCATGATCATGAATTCCACTGATATATCGTAAATTTTTTTGCTATTTACAAATATGATTGGTAGAGTTTTTTTTACAAACCTCCTAATAATTCCCACTCCATAGGTAATATCTAACCTAGTAGAAGAAAAATATCTCAAACTGCCAATAATGTTTTTGAAATAAGTAGAATTTACCAATTTATCAGTGCCTTCTTTCTTCAGCTCCTATCGTTTTACCGTTGGAGTTTGAATTGGTTTGAGAGATTCTATTTTCAATCTCTTCAAAATATCATTAGCATGTTTCTACTGTGAAATAAATATGCCATCATTTGCTTGCTTCACTTCCAGGCATACTGAGATTATGAAAGGGCATAGTTGGTGGAGTAGGAGTTATTGAGAGAGCAATCAGAGTCTAGGAGGCAATTGACCTTTAGTGATATTCGACAAGGTAAGAGACCCTATCCTAGTCAAGGTCAGCCTTGGGAATCTAAGAAAAAGAGTAATTTTGGAAATTTTGGAAAAGTTAGGAATGGCTCGACTTTTGGAAAAGTACCCTACTAGAGTGATATTTGCCAAAGGTGTGGTGGACAACATGGGCCAGGACCTTATAATAGTTGATCGAGATGTTATGGTTGTAGGTAGATATGACACGTTAGGAGAGATTGTCCACAAGAAAGGTCACAGCCGAATGTCAGTTTGGTGCAACAGGTGCAACAACATACTACTAGACCAAATCCACCAAGGAATCCATAGAGGCCACCAGCACAAGGACGGGTGTATGCGGTCACCCAAGAGGAAGCAGGAGCTTCCAAAAATGTCATCTCAGGTATGATTTCTATAAATGGCAAAAAGGCATATGTGTTGTTTGATACGGGTGTTACGCATTCATTTGTGTTTGAAAGATATAGACAGTTGAGTAAGATAGAAACTACATCTCTTGAGATGCGTCTTTGTGTTTCTACGCCATTAAAGAATATGGTATTGTCTATGCTGGTGTGTGAAAAGTGTAAAATAACTATAGGAGGATGGGATATGGAAATAGACCTAGTTGTGATGGCTATGAATGACTTTGATGTCATCATAGGGATGGACTGGCTACATAAGCAAAAGGCTAAGGTGGATTGCTATAGGAAAGTAATCCAGTTTGTTTCACCCGATCGATTTAGTTTTGAATTTTTCAGAGGTCAGACAAACCCCTTTATAGCTCTTATTTCGGTAATGGAAGCCCGTGCACTTCTTAATGAAGGATGTTAAGGATACTTGGCAATAGTAAAGGATTATACTAAGGAAGAGGCTAAACTCGATGAAATTTGAGTAGTTAGGGAATTTCAGGACATATTTCCCGAGGAACTACTTGGGTTACCACCGGAACGAGAAATTGAGTTCGAGATCGAACTAATGCCTGGAACATGACCAATATCGAAAGCCCCGTATAGGATGGCCTTGATTAAATTGAAGGAATTGAAGGTGCAACTACAAGAGTTGCTCGATAAAGGATTTATTAGGCCAAGTGCTTCTCCTTGGGGTGCACTGGTCTTATTTGTGAAAAAGAAGGATGGGTCAATGCGTTTATGTATTGACTATAGGCAACTGAATCAAATGACCATTAAGAATAAGTATCCCTTGCCTAGAATTGATGACCTATTTGACCAATTACAAGGAAGTTCGGTCTTTTCTAAGATTGACTTAAGGTTGGGATATCACCAACTAAGGATTAATAAAGAAGACATTCCTAAGACCACATTTAAGACTCGTTATGGACATTATGAGTTCCTAGTTATGCCATTTGAACTAACGAATGCCCCGGCTGCATTCATGGACCTGATGAATAGGATATTTAAGCCCTACTTGGATCAATTTGTGATTGTCTTCATTGATGATATCCTGATATATTCTAAAGGACTCGAAGAGCATGAGCGACACCTGAGGATAGTGTTGCAAACCCTTAGAGACCATAAATTGTATGCCAAATTCAATAAGTGTGAATTTTGGCTAAATCAGATAATATTTTTGGGACATGTGGTGTTAGGAGAAGGAATTGCAGTAGACCCGGCAAAAGTTGAGATGGTAGTGAATTGGCCGAGACCGACAATGCCGACTAAGATACGTAGTTTCTTAGGATTGGCTGGTTATTATAGAAGGTTTATTGAAGGATTCTCACGACTTGCAGGCGCTTTGATGAAATTGACTCGGAAGAATGTGAAATTTGAGTGGGATGGATAATGTGAAAGAAGCTTTCAGGAACTTAAGAGGAAGTTAACTACGGCTCCAATTCTAACTATACCATATGGATTTGATGGATTCTCAGTGTATAGTGATGTGTCTCACAAAGGACTAGGATGCGTTCTGATGCAGCGTGGCAAGGTCATAGCCTATGCGTCTAGACAGTTGAAACCCCATGAATTGAACTATCCAACCCATGACTTAGAATTGACAGCTATAATTTTTGCTTTGAAAATATGGAGGCATTATTTGTATGGAGAGAAATTTGAAATATACACAGATCATAAGAGTTTTGAATATTTGTTTTCACAAAAGGAACTGAACATGATACAGTGGAGGTGGATAGAATTGTTAAAGGATTATGATTGTGAAATACGGTACCATCTAGGAAAGGCAAATAAGGTGGTAGATGCCCTTAGTCGTAAATCGACTATGAATATAGCTAGTATGAGAATAACATAATGGAACCTGTTAAAGTCTGTAGTAGACTTAGAGTTTAAATTGGAAGTAGACCACCTTACTGGTATGCTTACTGCATTAAGGATTAAATTGAAAATTATCGAGAAAATTAGAATTCTGCAAGAATCTGACCCGAAAATTGTGAAAGTGCGAAATGCTGCGTCTTTAGGAAAAAGACCAGAATTTCAAGTCTCTGAGGATGGAATAGTAAGATGCCAATGATGACTTTGTGTTCCCAACAATGAAGAAATAAGAAGGGAAATCCTGTCGGAAGCACATAGGAGTAAACTATAGTATTCATCCAGGTAGTACAAAGATGTACATAAATTTACACCGACAGTATTGGTGGAATGGCATGGAAGCGGATATAGCTAAACACGTCTCCTAGTGTTTAACATGCCAACAAGTAAAAGCGAAGCACCGCAAACCCGCAGGATTGTTGAGACCATTAGATATACTCGAGTAGAAATGGGATCATGTGACGATGGATTTTGTGCAAGGATTACCTAGGACATCAAGTGGTTACGACTCTATCTGGGTGATAGTAGATCGCTTGACTAAGTCTGTCCATTTCCTAGCAGTCCGCATAGACTATCCAATGGATAAATATGCTGAGATATATGTAAGCTAGGTAATATGCTTACATGGTGTCCCTGTAACTATCACGTTTGATTGAGATCCAAGATTTACTTCAAACCTTAGGCGAAGTCTTCAAACCGCCTTAGGGACTAAGCTCCAATTCAGTACTACTTTTCATCCACAGACGGATGGACAAACGGAAAGAGTGATCCAGACGTTAGAGGACATGTTAAGAGCTTGCGTTATTGATTTTAAAGGAAGTTGGGATGAAAAGTTAAACTTGGTAGAATTTGCCTATAACAATAGCTTTAAGAAAAGTATAGGCATGGCTCCCTATGAAGCATTGTATGGTAGGAGATGTAGGACCCCTGTTTGTTGGGATGAAGTAGGTGAAATGAAACTGACAGGACCTGAGCTGGTACAAATTACTATTGAGGCTGTTGAGATCATCAGGAAAAGACTCAAGACAGCCCAAAACCGACAGAAAGACTACATAGATAAGTGTAAAAGACCCTTGGAATTTAATATAGGAGACCATGTATTCCTTAAAGTATCCCCGATGAAAGGAATATCACGATTTGGGATAAGGGGCAAGTTGAGCCCTAGATTTGTTGGACCCTTTGAGATACTTGAAAGGATAGGAGACGTAGCTTATCGGCTAGCATTACCTCTTAAGCTAGAAAATTTGCATGATGTGTTCCATGTGTTGATGCTGAGAAGTACTAGCTAGACCTTGGTCACATACTCGATCATGAAGCCATCAAAGTGGATGAAAAAGTAAGATACCTGGAAGAGCCGATCCAAGTATTGGATCAAAAGGAACAAGTCCTTCGGACAAGGAAAATTCTGTTGGTTAAGATATTATGGCGATATCACAATATGGAAGAGGCCACATGGGAAAGTGAAAAAGAAATGGGGGAAAGGTACCCTCATTTGTTTATTGAGACATGAGTGATGTCCAATTTCAAGGACGAAATTCTCTAAGGAGGGGAGAATTGTGGCATCCATATTTTTTGCTGACCTCGGAAAAATAATGATATGTCGCGGATTGACAAAATTGTTATCGGAATTCATCATCGTTGGCACCACATGTGACCACTGTTTCATCGCCACCCAACGTCCCAAAACATCTAACATATTTTTCTATGAGACCATGGATGCCCATGCACGGCCATGTGGCCATGTTCTTTTCTTTTCCCGTAGAAGCCGGTCAATTAAAAGGAAAAAGCTTGACCTATGCAGCCCTTCTTTCCACACATGAAGAGTCGTGCAACCGGTCAACTATGGAAGAAATTGTTGACCAGAAAGGCCACGTAGTTGCCTCACTTGCTGCCAGCGAAGTAGAAGCCCACGGAGAAGTCGCGCTGGCTCGGCAAGAGGGAAGATCAGCATGCAGGAGGGCACGTCTTTGATAGCTGCCCCTTGCGCATGCGGCCACCGAATTGTAGGATTATTGACTGAATTAGTCAACTAAACAAAGAAACAAAATGCTCGCAGATGAGGGCAGGAGAGAGAAAGAGTCGTATGAAACCAGCGAGTGAGAGAGAGAGAAAACGAGCGAGCGGAACCGTGAGCAGAGCGAGTGATCCGCGAGAGAGGGCGGCGAAGGAAGAGGGAAAGGACCGCCCCTTCGCCGTGTGCTTGGACACCACCGCTGTCCCTGTTGCGCTGAAGCCACCGTTCCACTTGAGCGCACGCTGCCATCGTTGACACCGCTCGTCTTTGCCGCCATTGAGTCACACCGAACCCCTCGCCATTAACATCGTAGGACTTGAGGCAAGTTGAAGTCTACTAATCTATATTGTGTAGTGCTGTTGCTGTCTTAGAAAGTGTATTGATAGGCTGGATTGTTGGATTTTGATGCTGAATGATGGTTTATTGAGCAACCGAGACTATTTGAGGCTAAAGGGTTGAGGAAATATTCGGATTTTTCATGTTTGGTTTCGATTTCTTTAGACTTCATCCAAAACAGATTTGATGACTATGAAATTTTGAAGAATTCGGCCATTGATTTGATTTGAAAAAAAAGAAAAACCTTCCGATTCGTGTTTGAAGCTTTATTTACCATGGCACCGACCCCAAATGTTTTCAAGAAAAAGTGCGGTGCTTTCCAATTTCGAATTTTGTATCAATTTCTAAAACCATTGGAGATCGGGTGGACCTTTTGGACTTACTAAATGAGTTTTTAAAATTCACTTATTGTTTTGAACAAAACTTGGCCATGGACCAGTTTGGAAAACCTCCCAACTCTTGTTGAAATTTTCACACCGAGGCGCTGCTCACTAACGTTTCAAAAAGAAAAGCAAAATAGTTTGGTGCCCTCGAGATTTCAAGTTTTTGCAAGAACTAATCTTTGAAAATCTTGAACTCGGGAGTGTAAAGTTGAATTACCAATGGGCCGATTTCAATCTACTTGTGTTTGATAACTCTCTTGGAATTTGGCCATGAGGCGCAAGTGCAACCCAAGATTTACACATGGATTCTTGAAATGCTTTGAAGGTGAAATGTGGAAATAGATTTATGAATTGATATTATGTTGCTGAAATTTTGTGAATGTATTTCATTGACATGGAAATGGCCTATGTTTTAAAGCTTGCTGTTGTTGTTTTAAAATTGTTTTGGCATTGAAATGTTTTGATTGATATACCATGGCTGAGATATATGATTGATGCTGTCAGACCCTTGAGTCGATGCCCTTTGGATGCTTGGGGTCTGCAGTCCGCAGTGCTTCAGAGGCTCCCCCGAGAGTGTCGGGATGCCTGGTTTATGTCGGTACGTAATTTCCGGAGGGTAGGGGTAACCATTTTCATGGCGAGCCCCGGAGATTCCTCGTGATGTCAGGTGGGATGCGAGATGCCTAAGAGGTGTAACGTAACACACTTTGGATGCTCGGTGATTGAAAACCGGAGGCTTTCACGATGCTAGGATTGGCTACGAATGCCCGGAGGGACGCAAACACTAGTCCTCCGGGAGGAAAAATCTTTTGAAAATTAAAATTGATGATATTATTAAGTGTTGCGCCTGATTATGGGACAAAATTGTGTGGCATGGAATGGGACATGTCATAACAGTTTGGTCTTATAATCGGGACCCATGTGACATAAAATGGTGCATTTTAGTTTTGAAACTGCACTTGCCATTGCATTGAAAGGCTTTATGGATTTGACGCATACTCATTCTTTGGATTATATGTTTCGTCTATCTTGCATGGAATTAGATAGTGATTGCTTGCATGGTATAGCTTAGTAGATCTTCAGTTGCTGGGTGGTTGTACTCACCCCTTTTTGGGGACTAACATTTCAGACTAGACGAGATGCCTATGCTGCCTGTAACTCCTGGCACATTTTATGGAGTTCCAATTGACCTGCAATGCGAAAGGTTAGAGCATCACCATCCCGAGGTGCAAGGGCTGTCCTTTATACAAGTGTGGGTGTTGATAGTGTTTGATATTGGTCCTCTCGTCGGCCCTGTGCTTCAAGAGTATCTAACCGTTTTCGTCCGCTGAGATGGACACACGTTGGGGCCGCTACCAATGCTACTAGCAGACAGACCGGACGGATGGGTGTGACCGAGAGCTAGAGTCAACAGAGGTAGCATTTTTGGACACCGACACTACTTGATGGACTTATGTATATAATGTTGGAGAAGTCGGGTATCTTTTGAGATGTAGCTAGGTATAGAAAACCACTGCATTTTTGGTGTACTGACTGAATGATGTCCATTAGGTTTATCTAAATAAAGGTGTTCGACTTTTTACTTATAAAAATGTTTAGTTAGTGTGCATCGTTTTAAATACAGGAAAGGGAGTTGTTGGATATGCTTTTGCCATATAAACTGCATAGAGACCGATCTAAAAGATGTAAACCCCTAGGACTCAAGGACTTATCAAGATTTTATGATATCGGGGTAATAGGCTTTTAGGGCAAGTGAAAGGCATGTGTGGTGACCCTAATGGATCGGGGCTGTCGGGGGGGTGCCACATTTTGGTAATTAATTGTATTTATGTAATTATTTTTAGTATTTATTTAATTATTTATTATTTTCTGGAAATTATATTAGGATAGCTGGTAATCGGAATTTTGTGCCGATTGCAATGGTGCGCTTGGTTTACTTAATCGGATGTTATTTTGTGCAAATAGAGTGGTGATTATAATTTTGGGAATTTATCACAAAATTGAGTAATTTCGGTATTTAATCAGAAAATTCCGGGCGTCGCTTTTAACGCCAAAAATGTTTTTAGACATTATATTGAATAGTGAGATTTTTGAAAAGAAAGATATAGTATTTTGGCTTAGGCCTACCGTATACCCACACATGATTATTTTTATCAAGTATTTTTAACACGATGATACTATGCCAAGTTCAGTATTTTAATTAAGGAAGTGGAGTGCAAAGCACAAAATTATTAGTTGGGATTGATTTGTGTTTCAGCTTGTGTGAGCATATTATTGTTAGCTTGTGAGAGTAGTATATATCAGCCTATTGAACTTGATATGTCAGCTTGTGAGAGCAGTATACTTTATCAGCTTGTTTGAGTAATAGTCATTTATCAGCTTGTGAGAGTAGTCACCTATATATCATCTTGTGCGAGCTACTATCTATCTATATTAGCTTGTGTGAGCTACTATCTATCTATATATCACCTTGTGAGCGCTATTACTGTCTATGCTTCAACTTGTGTGAGCAGTAATCGAATCGATTGATTGATAGATGGTATCGACTAGATTGAATGATCGATTGGACTGATTTGATTAGTTGAGTTTATGAATTATGCTGACTTGCAGGAAGGAACTGAGGTCAAGTAAGTCCTCTATCTTATGTGTGCATAGACTGCCTTTAGGCAAATTTCCTTCCTAGTCGGAGTTTAGGGGGTGAATTTGCTGAGACATTATCTCACCGCATCATAGGCTTAACCTTTTCAGGTCCTTAGATGGCAGTTCCTCCGGAATGTTTTGGATAGTCTCAGGCTATTACTAAGTAGGGTATGGACATCCCGGTCCCTGGTAGTCATTAGGTCTATGAGCTAGTGGTAACCACCGTCTGGGTCGATGAGGGCTTACCTGAGAGGGTACCTTATCGATTCAGGGTGTGGTACCTCCATAGACTCAATGGGTATAGGGTGGGCCCCATCCAGGGATTTGATATCCATACCGTTACGCTCAATGCCGCTTTGGGTGAGAACGTAGTTGACCCTCCAGATGGTGCAGTGGAGGACCTGATGCCCCCGGAGCCTGTGGAGACCGAAGGTTCGGTGAATGTGTCTGGCTAGCTGGTCTTAGGACAGCTTCATTTGAAGAGCCGGTCTTTTGAAACTCTTGTCCATAGACTAGTATTGTATATAAACCGGGGTGTTTATAAAAGTGTTTTGGTTGTGAATATTCTTCTTGCTTTTCTATCCTGTGTTGGTTGTGGTTAAGGGTAATAGTTCGCTTCCGTATGCATATTAAAGTGAATGGGTTCACGACGCGTCTTGAGACATCACAAATTTATCGACCATCGAGGGATGGGCACACGCTCGAGGATCATGGCATGACACTTCTATTCCAAAGTCTCTTAGTTGTTATCTTATCCAAAGAATTTGAGAACAACAACTTTCAAGGGCAATATATTTTGCTTCTACTGTTGATAAAGCCACCATACTTTGTTTCCTTAAGAACCAAGATACTGGCATTTGTCCTAACAGTTGACAAGTGTCAGATGTGCTCTTCTTATCGATTCTACAATCGGGCATAAGAGTAACTAAGAAGAGTAAAGTCTCATTCTTTTGGATACCACAGACCCAGCTTTGGAAAAGTCACAACATATTTTATGATGCGTTTAATAGCACTGAGATGAGATTCCTTTGGATTAGACTGAAATCATGCACAGATTCACACATTGAATAAAATGTCAGGTCTAGAAGTAGTGAGATAAAGAAGAGATCTGATCATGCTTCTGTATAGTTTCTGATCCACTTTCTTTTCTCCTTCATCTTTGTCCAGTTTTGATGAACTCGAAATAGGAGTTTCCGTCCTCTTGCAATTCTCCAATCCAAATTTCTTGATGAGATCTTTGGCATATTTTTCCTGGTGAATAAATATACTTTTCTTTGATTGCCTGACTTGTAATCCCAGAAAGAAGGTCAATTCACTCATCATACTTATTTTGAATTCATCTGTATAGATCTTGAAAATTTCTTGCAGAGACTTTTGTTAGGAGAACCAAAGATTATATCATTTACATAAATTTGTACAAGTAGAAAATCTTTTCCTCCCCTTTTTATAAACATAGTAGTATCAACCTTTCCTTTTTCAAAACCATTATGAGTTAGAAACTTACTCAACCTTTCATACCAGGCTCGTGGAGCCTACTTCAGACCATATAAAGCCTTTTTCAATATGTAGACTGAGTATGGTTTTCTTGGATCTTCAAAACCTGATGGTTGTTCCACATAGATTTTTTCTTGAATGAATCCATTGAGGAAGGCACTTTTGACATCCAAAAGCAAGCAATAATCTAATTGATTCTAACATTGCTACAGGTGCATAGGTCTCGTTATAGTCAATCCATTTTTTCTGTGTGTATCCTTTTGCCACGAGTCTTGCTTTATTTCTGACTACTTGTCCTTTCTAATCCATCTTGTTTCTGAAGACCCACTTCGTTCTAATAACAGATTTGCCCTTGGGTTTTGGAATCAACTCCCATACATCATTAATGCTGAATTGTCTAAGTTCGTCCTGCATAACTTTTATCTAGCTTTCATTAGACAATGCTTCTTCTACATTTTTTGGCTCTATTTCGGAAACAAGAGCTAAAGCACTAAAGTCTTCTCTTGCTTTGGATTTGGTGCGAATTTCTTCATCAATGTTGCTAATGATGAGTTCTTTAGGATGACTTGACTAGTGCTTCCAGTTGCTATTTGGCCTGAGAGTTTGTTGATCCTCTATTCCATTTGAATCTTCTTGATCTTGTTGCTGTACTCCAAAAGTCTAAACTTTGTTGGGGAGATAGACTTTGTTAAGTCTGGAACTGGTTCATACTCTTCAAGTTGAACCTAATCTAGTTGAATCTGCATATTTTCTAAAATCGACGTTCATAGATTCTTTCACAAATTGAATCTTCTTGTTAAAGACCTTGTAAGCTTTGCTTGAAGTTGAATAGCCAAGAAAAATTCATTCGTCTGATTTTTCTTCAAACTTTCCAGATCGATTATTCGCATTCTTCAAAGTAAAGCATTTACAGCCAAAGACATGAAAGTAGGAAACATTTGGCTTCTTCCCTTTGAATACTTCATAGGAAGTTTTCTCTAGGATAGGCCTTAAAAACACCTTGTCGATAAGGTATTTTGCATGCAGTAGAAATTGCTTCTGCCCAAAAGCGAGAAGGTATTTTGCTTTCTATCAAAAGAGGTCTGGCCATCTCCTGTAGAGATCTATTTTTCCTTTCCATGACCCCATTTTGTTTTTGAGTATATGGAGAGGAGAAAACATGTTGAAAACCAGATTCATTACATAAGTATGCAAAATCTTGATTTTCAAATTCACCTCCATGATCCGTCTTTATGCTTGAAATTGCATAACCTTTATTGTTCTGAACTTTCTTGGCAAAGTTTGAGAAGTATGTAAAAGCCTCGAGACTTATTCGCTAAGAAGAACACCCAAGTGAAATGAGAATAATCATCCACGATTACCAAACTATATTTCTTTCCACCAAGACTTTGAGTTCTTATTGGCCCAAAGAGATCCATATGAAGAAGCTGTAACACTCGACTAGTAGAAACTTGATTTACTGATTTAAAAGAACTTCTGACCTGTTTTCCCAAGACACAGGGAGTACATAACTCAGTATTCTGATAACCCAGATTAGGAAGCCCTCGAACCAGCTTCTTAGAAGAAATCTTGGCAATCTGCTTCATATTTACATGGCTGAGCTTTTGATGCCAAAGACTTGCTTCATCTTGAATGGAAATAAGACATTGTGAACTTTCTAGATTATATCTAGAATGTATATTTTTCCATGCCTTCGCTTAGTAAAGGATTGAGAGAAGTCTTGACTTATCCTAGAACAAACGCCTTCTTGGAAGTTTATTCTGAAACCAGTATCACAAAACTGACTTATGCTCAGAAGATTGTAGTTTAAACCTTTCACCAAGGAAACATTGTTGATAGTCAAACTTCCAATCTTCATAGTTCCACAGCCTATTATCTTTCCTTTACTATTTCATTCAAAAGAAACTTTTCCTCCTTTTAGCCTGTCAAGCTTTTCGAAATAGCTTGAGTCTCCTATCATATGCGTTGAGCAGTTACTATCCAAATACCATTTGATTTTACTTTTTATAGTGACTTGCAATTAGAAGAAAAACTCAAACTTTCTTTGGTACCTAGATTTTCTTTGGTCTAGAAGTGTTAGTATTAAAAATAGTTCTTGCCCAATCTTTCTTAATTGGTCTCCAAACCTTAGGGCAATTCTTCTCGAAATTATCTGAGTTGTTACATTTAGAACATCTTAGAGCACTTCGGCCAACATGTTTTATAAAAACTTTTTGAAAATGATTTTTATAAAATGTTTATGCAGGTTTTTGTTTAAGTCTCTCTTTCACTTTAGAAAAATCAATTAACGGAACAGTCTCATTACTCATACCCAGACTGAACTTGTTAAAATAGGGTATTTGAGCTGTAAGAATTTTCTCTAATTTTTCTGATCCATTTGAAAACCTTTTTGAAACATTTGAGATTTCCCTTTTTAAAACAACATTTTCTTTTGAGAGTGAATTAGAATTTTGCTTCAAACCCTCAAAACTTCTTTTCAAATTTTTAAACTTTTCTTTCCAAGAAACTTCCGTTTTTGAGCTTAGAATTCTCATTCTTCAATTCGGAGATCCTTTTAAGAGAAGATTTAAGATTGAGGCATAGTTCTTCTATATACATAGAGACTTTAACAAGAATTTCAGAGTTACTAACCTCAATTTCTTTGTCAGAGTCTGAATCAATGTCCATCTCTGATTTTGAGTTTGACTCTAAGTGAACCATTAGACATATGTTTGCTAATTTTTCTTCGCTTTCTTCACATTCGGTGTCACTCCAAATTTCTCCTTTGAGAGCTTTTTGTATTTCTCAGTCTTCCCTTTCTTCTTTTTCAACAAAGGATACTTTGGTCTGATATGCCAATTTTTCTTACATTCGAAGCATATTACTTCCCTGTTAGTTTCAGCTTCTTTTGTAGGTTTCTGTGAGCCTTGCTTCTTCCAATTGAACCTTCTACCTTTTTCTGTTCAGTCTTCTGATTTTTTTATTATTTATAAATAAGGGCCAGTTCTTAATCATCCATATCCTCTTTTGAATTCGTGTCATCAAAATCAATATTAGATTTTAAAGCAATTGATTTCTTACCTTTTGGATCTTCCTCATCATTGATCTGCTGTACTTCATATGACTGAAGTGTGCCTATTAGTTCATCTACTGATAGAGGTGTAATCCTCTGAGTCTCTCACATGATTCTAGTCCTTTGAAAGTCCATGCGGTAGTTTATTGACTTTCATTGGTCCATAAATTAGGGTCTTGACTATAACCTGGTAAAATTTCATAATTTTTGGAGGTCATTCGGGTATTTTAATCGAAATATTTCAAGAACTGCACAATCTGACTTTATCCGAATTTTGCATGTTGTATTGTGTGAGCTATATCTTCTTGTGTGAAGCTCTTTTGGGCATGTGTTCTTCATGGAATTGCTACCTTTATGTCTTGTCTATTACATGTTATGATTTCATGATTTTCGAAGATCATATGGATATTTAATTTACATTTTTTCCGAACTTGTGCAAGCTGGAATTTGGTAAATCTCAAAAAGGTCGTGATGTATGGATTATTCTATGTTGCATGGACCCCATGGATTGTATTAACATAAGTGATTGGATCCTGCTGCATGTATGTTGATGATTGGAAATGCATATATAAACCAAATGATGAAAATAATCTTGTTCGCCATCACATTATATGCCATGTTGAAATTGAGCCACAATTGTGAATATAAACTATGATAAATGAGAATGCCGTTAGAGGTGTGAGCTGACGATGCCCAGGGAGTGTCGGGATGCCTGGCTAAGGAGTGCCGGATGCCCGGTTGTGTCATGATACATGCCCGGAGGTTTGTGCTGGATGCTCGGGTATATCATGATGCATGCCCGGAGGGTCCTCGGGAGTTTCGAGATGCCCGGTGGTATACGGTACGTAATTCCGGGGGAGTGCACAGTGGTATGGCGGTACGTAATTCCAAAAGCCACGGAGGTTTGTGCCCGGGGGGGGATGCCTCGTGATGCTAGTTGGGACGCGAGATGCTCGGCCAGGGAGTGTAAATGCCGGATGCCCGGTTGTATCTTGGATACATGCCTGGAGGTTCTTCGTGATGTCAGTTGGGATATGAGATGCCCAGAATGTGGGGGGCCGGATGCCCCGTTGTATTTTGAATACATGCCCGAAGGTTCCTCGCGATGCCAGTTTGGGCGCGAGCGATAAATGTGGGATGCAAATATTGGTCCCGGGAAAGAGAAATGTGGTGGCCCAAAATGAAAGAATAAAATTGGGAAATTGAAATTGAATTATGCATGGTATAGCAACATGTATGCATGAGTGCATGATGATGAGTGCATGGATGTATGTGCACTTATGGCATGATGGCATATGTGTGACATGATGATGGTAAGTGCATGGATGTATGTGCACCTATGGCATGATGGTATATGTGACATGATGATGATGAGTGCATGGATGTATGCGCACCTATGGCATGATGTTATGTGTGACATGATGATGGTAAGTGCATGGATGTATGTGCACCTATGGCATGATGGTATGTGTGACATGATGATGGTAAGTGCATGGATGTATGTGCACCTATGGCATGATGGTACATGTATGATATGATGGTGATGATTACATGAGGATGTGTTTACATGTGGTATGATGACATATGCATGGCTCCAAGGTAAATTATGCATGGATGTTTGAATGATATGTCTTATGCTATGATTGTTATGATTGTATTGTGTGATGCATTGAGTGGTTTATTGGGCCCTTTACCTGCCGAGTGACTGTACTCACCCCTTCGGGGACCAACATTTCAGACTAGATAAGATACCTCTGCTGCCACTGCTACCAGTAGACGGATCGAGTGATTGGATATGACCGTGAGGAGGAGGATAGCAAAGGAAGGAGCTTTTGGATGCTGACACTGATCGATGGACTTTAAGTATATGACTGTTGGAGGAGACGTCGGTCATCTTTTGAAGTGTAGTCGAGTGTAGAAAACTACGGCATTTTGATGTACCGATGAATGATGTCCATCTGGTTTAAGTAAATAAAAGTGTACGGCTTTTACCTATAAATGTTTAGTTGGTGTGCATCGTTTTCTGTATATAGGGAAGGGAGTTAATGGATGTGCTTCTGCTATATGAATTGTGCAAGGGACCGATCAAAAAAAAAAAATGTAAACCCCTAGGTTGTATGGACCCGTTACAATTGAAATGGTATCAAAGTGACATGTTATAAGGAAAAGTGAAAGGTAAGCGAACTATGACGACCCTAACGGATCGGGGGCCGTCGAGGGGTGCCACAGAAGATCTTTAGTTTTAGAAGTAAAAAAACTTCAACAAAGTAAGCACACAAGCTCTGATGCCAATTGAAAGGGCTAGTAGAACACTTAAAGGGGGTGAATAGGTGTAAAAACAGACTTCGACAAATATTTCAAAACACAAGAGTATATCGCAGTAAATAAAGTAAAAGAGTTTAGGGAAGAGAAAAATAAACACAAGGTTTGTAGTGGTTCGGCTTAGATCAAGCCTACGTTCACTCTCCCACGTTGATAGCCTTCTGGCTGGTTTCCACTATGAATCAAAATAGAATGTTACAGCACTGTGATCTCGAATATTCAAGGAGATGTCTCTGTTGTTCTCACAAGATCACTCTTTAGAGTTTCTCACTTTTGAATATAAGTTTAAGCATAAAAAATGAAGGACAAGAGAATTGAGAGCTTCGGACTTTGAAAATCTTCTTTCACGCTCTCTTCGAATGACTTGAGGAATCCTCTTAAATACTCCTCCATGCCTTTGTTGGAGAAATCTCTCTAGAGTGTTTTGAAGCTGACAAAACGTTTTCTATCAGTCTAGTCTAGAAGCTGTGCAGGCCCTTGTATTTCAAGTCTGAAGGCTTTTAGATCACCAGACTCAGCACACAAGACTCAAGACTCAAGACTCAAGACTATTCTCATTGACAGTTTCTAATCCAGTGACGAAGGCGATCCAGAGCTAAAGTGTTTGGTTAAGGATTTGGTCTTATCGACTGGAGAGATCTCTTGGCTGGATTTGATACAACGGATTATTTATTCGAAATCAAGATCGTTTGAAGATCCGATGATTGACTAAATATTCTTGGAAGGTTCTATTCTTGGAAACCAAGATCCCGATTGTATGGGCGAACGAGATTGATGGGCTATCGACATGTTCCTTTAATAGCTCGAATGATCTTCGTAATTGATTCTGTCCAACGGGAAGATTGGAAGAATTCATTTGGTAAGTGCCAACGGGTATGATGGCATAAAGGAGTATAAAAAGAAGACATTCCAGTTATTCTAGTAAGTGCTTGATAGAGAAATTCCAGAGTCTGAAGCTCCTTGATTATTAGTCGATTCATATTAAGCGAAACTGTACACGCAAAGAGAGTCTATACTTAGTGATACCTTGAGAGAGTGTGGTAGATCTTCTACACCAAGAAATCAAGGAAGAACAGTGTTGTAATATCTCTTTGTTCATAGTGGAATCTAGCCAGTGGGGCTGTCGGTGCGAGAAAAGAGTGGATGTAGGCTTGAAATAAGCCGAACCACTATAAACCTCGTGTTTAATTTTCTCTTCCCTACTCTCAGTCTTACTTTGATCGTTGTTTGTTTATTGACGAAGAAAAATTGTCTCATTTCTATCAACTGTCTAGTATTGTGCGATTATTATTAGAAATTACTCGTTATACCTATTCACCCCCCTCTAGGTACTTATACTAGCCATATCAGCCTTGTCGACCGTCGGCACTTTTCAAAGGAATTCTTCCAATCAATCGGTTGGACATAATCAATTAAGGAGATCTCGAGCCGTTTTGTTGGGAATAACGGATTTCCTAAAATCGATTCGATACTCAATTGAACCTCTATAACGAATGCAGAAGGCGAGCCCAGGAAACACATGTATCACTAATCAAAGATACATTACAGAATTGAGTGTACCTTGTTTTTTACAGATTAAACACCAATGTTGAAATTTGAGGAAGAATTTTGATCCCGTTCTATCGAGGAGCGTACTGTTAATTCAAGGGGGAGAAAAATTCTGAAGAGACATACGCCTGTTTTTCTGGAGCATTGTATCTGAGAGAGACAAATTCTCTCTCTATCTAAAACGCTACTTCAAACAACGTAATCCTTCGTACCCAAACAATGCAACCTTTCACATCGTAATCATTCCTCCATGGGCCCTTAACTTGCGGGCCAGGTTCTTAGGCCTAACATGGGCGGATGGGCCTATGACGTCCTAGGGCATCACGTACTAAGCGCAAGCGGAATTATAATTATCATTATCATCTTGCCTAATTTGTAAACTCCTTTAGATAACCTATAGTGTTTACCATTGAAGGTTAGCATGTATAACATGGAATATTTAATATCTCAAGTTTATATTATGAGGTTGTCCCGCAATCACTCTACCTTCAATTTTAAGTATTGGCCAAATCATTCATGCACATAAACAAGATCACAAGAAGCTTCATTTCTTCTTATCATCATCAGGGCTTACAAAATTTATCAACTTGGACTCTTTCCATGTTCATTGCCTATATATACAACATATACATTACAAAAGTCAGGCATAACAAAAGCTAGGGATAAAGGGTGAGGGTATCTACTCCACGAGTTCCCACACAAGCCCGCATCTAATAAAAAATAAAAGTCAGTCAGCTTCTACAAGATCAAAGGTGTCTAGGCGCCGTCCATCCCCGCTCCAGGTCCTCCTGCTCCAAAGGGTAAAGGGCCAAATATCTCCCCTTCATGGTTGATAGACCATGCAACGAACGTCATCGATGTCAAGTCAGCTCTACCGTCATCCAGCCATAAAGCAGCCTCATATTTGGAGAAAACCATGTCAATGTTGGGATCATACACATCATGAAGAGAAACATCAAGACACACTACTGCCCCGTATCGAGCTACTGGCGGTACATCCATGCTATCAATCTGAAAATGTAAGGTATGAGCAAACAACCTTGCCCAGTAAAGAATGATAAAACTCTAACTTAAACAATCCACAGCCATCAAGATTACAAGAGAATCATCAAATAATTTAGGATGCTAAAGGAAGTATATCACAAGCATAAACGATATGTGCATCCATTTCTATACTTACCTTTCTCAAGCTCAACCTCAAGTCAAGATGCAATGCAACAATAATAAATGGACTCACTTGCCAAATAGAATTATATTTAGTGTGCATATGATCCACCCTCGATCGATCACTAACCGGAATTCAACCGGCCCGATCGAATCACTTCTGGAAGTTACCTCATCCGAACTTCCACAATATTTCTATCATGGGCATCTCACTCCAAGGCATCCCGGCATCACTCTACCGAGGTCCTCCCAAGACCACTCAACAAGGGGCATCTCACTCCGAGGCATCTCAGTATCACACAACCGATGCATCCTTGATCACACACAAGGGCATCTCACTCCGAGGCATCTCGGTATCTCTCTACCGAGGCATCCAAGACCACTCAGCAAGGGCATCCCAAACTTCCGGGGGCATCATCGGTATCTCTGCACCGATGGGTTCATTCACTTACTTATGCACACGTTTCACACCACCACACCTTTGATTAATGCATTTATCGTATGCAAAAGAATAAAACCCATTACATCATATCCCAAATTATCTAACTATACATCTAACTCTCATGAACCTAGCACACGTGCATGTCCAAATTATAAGATAAAACCCATTACATCATATCTCATTCCATGGCGAACAGATATTTACCTCATAATCAAGCACTATGCACCGCACTCATTGCACACACATGATACTATATGCACTTATATATCTCAAATAAGATGTGAGACTTACTTTTACACAACTAACATATATTATGAGGTTTATTAGGCTCTACGTGCATCACAAAAAAACCTAATATAAAAGATACATCATCTAATATACGTTCTCGGTTCCAGACGGTTTACTAACTAAATGTACAGTTTCGGTTTCAGACACAGAAGGTATATCAATTCTCGTCGAAATACTACCAAATTTTGTTATGTTATATTTGAGACATAGATTGACATTTTCTGTGAAGAAACTTAAGTCTAATTCTCACTGTATTAAGGGTAAAAATAGCCATAATCTTTACTAGCAACCTGTACCGACGTCCAGATTTTATATCTACAAAGAAAATTGTTTCACTAGCCAATTATTCTCTATTTAATCCCAAATTTTAACACGTTATTCCTTAAGATGTTTTATACAATTTTCATTAAGGATTCGAAGTCAAGTTCTAACTAGGTAAATACAGAAAATTCGTATAATCAGTAAAGGTCAAACCGTTTCTCATAAAAACAGTTTACTGGTTTTACTAAGTTCACTTATATCTCTACGTTTTTATATTCATATGGTTATAGCTAGGTTTCTAATTCAATCTAATGGATATTTTATCATGTATAATGGTTCCTTTCTTATTTCATCAACATACATAAAGAAAATAATACAAAACAGAAGACTCAATAACCATTTTCACCTAGAACAGAATAGGTATACACGATTTTTCTCACTTCTAGCCCGACCAAACCATTTATTTTTCCACAAGTCTCTTCTACAACACTTCATTACTTAATCACAGCAACTACAAGTACTTTCAACAAGCTTTTCTTTAACAAATAGCCCATCCATAGCTTGGCTCGAAGTATAAACGCATCCGTGAGTTCACTCATCACAGTATACACCATATCCATTCACTCGGCATCCATTTCATCACTTCACTCAGCAAGACAGCATACTCACACTCAGATTTCGAAATATGCAAGCCTCAAAAGTAACATGCAATGGCTTCTACCTTCAATCTAACACTTACTAAGCTTAGATTAACCATAAAACAGCAACTACAAGCCAACTCCTTCACTGTTTGGTTAGATCCGCAAGCTTTCTTGACAAAACAATGGATAACTTTTAATTTAGAGTTGTATCTTTCCTTACCTTGCTTCAGCTACTACACAACACAAAGATGCTTCAAGATCAACACCAAAATCTCGCATGCAAGAAGAAGAAATCGCTGGTTTGCTTCTGGTTTTCTTCTGGTTTCACCGCTCGACTGAGAGAAAAACAGAAAGAAGAAGATGAAGATGGGTTTCTCGGTTTTTATATGGAGAGAGAGAGGATTACGAAACTTAAGGGAGGAATAGGTCTACAAGGCTAATCCCTAGGCTAGACTAATGATGGAATTTGCTAATGATTATGTCTCTTGAGTTTGCATGTCTCAGTTTGTGGGAATGAAACCGTGGGTGATGAGGAAAAACAAAGAGAAGAGAGAGAAGTGTCGCGGCCTCTAAGTTTGTTGTCTCAAATTCAATTTGCTTCTAATCCATGTCATTAGTCGGTTAATTAGTTTCTAATGTTTTTCAATTAATTTCCTTTTGTTTCTACTTGATTTCAATCCTTTTATGATTATACAAAGTCATGATATAACATATCGACTAGTCAATGTTAGTCTATAAAGAATTCATCACAAAAATGCTAAAGTTAGAAATTGATATTAGCATTATAAACATTAATCAAGTTATCATAACTATAATCTATAAAATAAAATCATTCGGGCCTAAATATTCATCTCTGGCCCAATAGGCTTAATCTAAAACAATCTGGCCCGCTAAACTAAATTTACAAATCTAATAATTCCGAACCTTGGTTCGCTTCAAGCCAAGTCCAAGCCCATAATCTCTCATTCGACTTTTCAAGTCTAATTTGTGCGACCCATTTATTTCTCAAGCCCACACATTTTTCATGATCCATCGGGTTCACTTTCTGGCCCAATCTAATTAATCTAAGTTCCTAATGATCTAATTACACTAATGAAGGTTGGTGAAATTTGGGATGTCATGGGGCCTACTTAGGCCCATTGACATATATTAAAAAACCATCATCTCCCACTCGCACATGGTGGGCCGAACACAATCCTTTTTACCTCTCTGCAACATTCATACCGGTAAATAATCCATGCGACCAGCATACTTTGAGAGCTCGTTGCTATACATATTAGGGATATATAACAGCTCATAATGGGCATCACACTCTAAGTAGATTTAGTATGCAGTATCCATTGATCACATTTATATCTTTCTTGATCTCTTTTTAACCAATGATATATTGTATTCACAATTATGATTGTCCCATAAAACAATCGTAATTGGTTGACTAGTGAATATAAAACTAGAATGTGATTATCCAAATTCGATCTTCCTCTTTCCTTCAAACTCCCAATTTCAGTTTAGCTTGCTTTTCTAAAAATGTTCCATTAGATCAAATTAATTCATGATCATTGGTATCATCCTAAGATAACAAACACTGAATAGAAATTTTGAGAATAAGTAAGAGTCATGAGGGCACTAAATTGAGGAACTCTTTTCCTCAAGAGTCTCACACGGCATAAAAGCTGAGATCAAACTTTTGCCACTCTTATTGGTCGTCTCACGCATACGTAGTATGAAATACGTATTATGGTATTAATTCCTTTCCCATGGAGTGTATGTCTACACCATCAATACCGTATAGATGATAGTTCAGACATACCTAATGTCTAACTTAAGTTCACATATCTATCATTCACATAATTCATCAGAACTCACATCTAGCATCATAGATAGATTGAGTAAAATATGTTAGTTATTTTACTTTCGGACATAGTCAATATCATGTCTCAATCTTAACACTCAGTTAAGGTGCATATATATTTTAAGCTTGAGCTTTCAATTATCACCTAAATAATAAGCTTAAAAATCGTCTCATCTCTATTTATCATATAGTAAATAGAGGCGATTACTCGTGTGAGTGGGCTAATATTTTATCTGTTCGACATGTTTTCTCAACTTTATATAATGCACTAAGCACTAAGATACATAAACATCAAACAAAGATTTATAGGCATTAATAATGAAAAAACACAAATTCATTAATGTGAACACTTTAGCGAAAATTATAATATTTAGTACATCAGCCTCTATGCAATCCTATAGATTTTACATGATCACAAAACACATATCTAGGTATTGACTTTGTCATAGGATCTGCTACCATTCTATGCGTAGATATATACTGTAAGTTCACATCTTTTCATGCAACCACATCCTTGACAAAATTATACTTGGTATCTATATGTTTGGTCTTGCCATGATATTTTGGATCTTTGGTGTAAATTATAGTTGCTTGGCTATCACAGTTAACCAATAATGGATTTGCAGTATACCAATAACACCTAAATGATCTAAAAATCTCTTAAGCCAAACATCTTCTTGTACTGCTGTTGATAATGCCACGAACTTAACTTTCATCGTGGACAAGGCTATACATGTTTGCTTCTTACTGCTCTAAGATATAGCGCCATTATTCAATAAGAAAGCAAATGCAGAGGTAGATTTTCCTTCATCTAAATCTCTTCCCCAATCAGCATCTGAATAGCCTTCAAGTCGCAGATCCTTTCCTTGGTAATTCAGCTTGTAATCAATAGCTCCCTTCAGATACCTCAGTATTCTTTTAATGGCCTTCTAATGTGCTTGACCTGGATTTGATTGGTATCTACTCACCATTCCAACTGCAAAATATATGTCAGGTCTTGTACACATCATAGCGTACATTAAGTATTCCACATCACTAGCATAAGGAACCAGTTTCATTTGTTTTTTTTCTTGTGGAGTCCTTGGACACAGTCTATGGTTCAATTCTTTACTTTTTGCAATAGGAGTATTTATGAGTTTACAATCTTGCATATGAAATCGTTCAAGAACATTATTTATGTATGTTTCTTGCGAAAGAGATAATGACCTCTTTGAACGATTTCTTGAAATCTTAACTCCAAGAATATATGCAGCCTTACCTATATCTTTCATCTCAAAGTTGGAAGGTAACCAACTCTTGACAAGTATTAACAAACTCCATATTGCTTCCGGCAATTAGTATATCATCAACATATAATGATATGATCACAACTTGATCTTTAGATCTTTTGATATATACACAATGATCCTCATTAATCATTGTAAAATCATATGCCATTATGGTATTATGAAAACGTATATACCATTGTCTCGACGACTGCTTAAGGCCATTATATCGATTTCAAAAGTTGACATACCTTTCCTTCTTGGCCTTCCATAATGAAACTAGCAGGTTGTTCCATATATATTTCTTCATCTAATTCTCCATTGAGGAAAGCAGTCATTACATCCATTTGATGTAACTCAAGATCTATACTAGCTACAATTGCCAAAATAATGTGAATCGAGGTAAATCTCACCACAGGAGAAAATGTTTCCTCATAATCAATTCAATCCCGTTGATTATATCCCTTCGCCACAAGATGAGCTTTTATGTCTTTCTATTAAGCCATCAGCTTTATGCTTTATTTTGAGAACCCACTTGTTTTCAATGGCTTTGCGTTCTTTTGGAAGATCAATCAGTTTCAAAATATGGTTTGACTTCATCTCTTGTGCTTTTTCCAAATGGTTTTCTTGTCGTTTTCCCTGCTAGGCAATGCTCATATATGGTCAAATCAACTTTTTCAATAGTGCCTAACAAGCCCTCTTTGGCTAATCTATTCATACGTTGTTGGCAAATATGATCAAGTCTAGCATGCCACAATTCACATCATTATCATATGAATTAGAAGATGTGAAAAGGGAAAAACAAATATTGACATCACCATAGTCAATAGTCAATACAATAAAACCATATAGAAAATAACCACAACTATAGTAGTTTGCATTCAAATACAAATTCACACCACTATTATGGAAGTTTATACTAAAATCAAGGTTAACAAACACTAAAACATACACTAAATTTCGACGAATCTCTGGAGCATATAATACATCATGTAGGAACAAAGTGCATCCACCACGCATATTCAATTAGCAAGTGCCAATCCCTTTTACTTCAACTCTAGAGTTGTTTCCTACATAAATTCGTTTAGCTCCAGTCGGTATTCGTCGAAATTCCACGAAGGATTCTCTATCTTTTGCTACATGGTTTGTTGCTCTCAAATTTACGGTCCACAAAGGATTAGACTCAGTTAAGAATGCAGAACTTGAAACATAAGTAAAGTTCTCAAGAGTACAAGGGGTGACTACCTTCTTTGGCTCACGACAATTACGAGTATAGTGACCCTTCTGGTCACAGTTGTAATGCTTCACCCTTGAAATACTCTTCACACAAGGACGTTTTCCTCTCTTATGTTGGTTAACTTTTGGTTTCTTGCAAGAAGGACTTGATCCCTTGCATTTCCACATATTGAATGAATCAATGCGCTTGCATTTAGAGCTCGAAACCCCTACTGAGTTGGAAGCAGCACATTTAATATCCGTTTCCCGCTCAAATGCCTTTAGGCGATCCTCTACTAACTCAAGGTGGCACACAGCATCCTCAAGTTCTTCCATAACATGATCAAGAGCTCTTAGTGCTTATTGCTTTTCAAGCACATATTGAATTTTCTTATTCAATATTTCACAATTCTCGCAACTCAATTTGTCTTCTTTATTTAAATAAGCAATTATGTTCTTAGTTGCTGAAGCCATTGTTCTGAACATATCAGACACATATGTACGAATTATTAATGCCTATCATTTATGCATTCATTTTGCACAGACCCAGTATATTAATGAATAATTTTAAGTAAGGTTTCAGAATCAAAAGGTCACTATGTTTCCAATCATCATCCAAAAAATCCTAACTTAAAACTATCATTAATATAATCTTTTATGCAAAATAAGTTTAGCAAAGTCACTAAAACTTTCTTGAACTTCCCACAACGAATTGTAAATTAATATACTAATTTACAACAATAAATAACATTGAACTTTCAATAATTAAACATGTCAATTATACTAAGTAATATATTCAAAGGAAAAACATCAACATAGAAAGAGATATTTACACCTAAAACATCTCAAACTAATCTAAAAAATAAATAGGAAAAGACTCTTATAATCTCTTAATAAAATTATCTAAGAATTTTGAAGGTACATTGGTCAATCACGGAAAATACTTTGGAGAGCTCTCATGCCACCTCCAAGGTGCATTCACTCTGCGCCATGTGACACTCAACCCAAGGTTGAAGTTTTGGTTTACTCGATTTTATAGTACTTTCTTACAAAAGCTACTACAAGTCTCCTATAATCCGAGATCATGTTGACCTCCTAAAGGCGATCTAACACTGCTTGTCATTAAGGTGGAATAGTGTTTATTAAGGTCGGCACCTTCTCAAAATTCAGTATAAGATAACCATTCCGGATGATTTCTTGTATCATTTGATTGACCCTGACCACGTGTGATACTACATCACCATCATTCCATTGATAATTAGCTAACTCTGTCATTAACCCTTTAAGTCTTGTATTTTCTTCGTTCGTTCACGGAAATGCAGGCATGCGTACATAACGCATCATAGTTTTTTTTTTTTGGTAAAAACATAACGCATCATAGTTCCTACAACAAATGTAGAATAAAAATGGATTACTTAAAATCCACAATGAACAAAAGGGAAAATACATAATTTTCCATGGTTCCTGTAACAAATGCAGAACAAAAAAGTGATTACTTATAATCCACAACAAACAAATTGGAAAATACATAATTTTCCTCATTTTTTTTGGTTGGTTAACGGTCAATGGTCAAAGTCAATTGGTCAACGGGTTGGACGGGTCGAGTCGGGTCGAACCGACTGACCCGGCATGTGCGATGTGCGTGCTTAGCTTACGTCATGATGACGTCAACTAGCGTGTGCCACGCACGTGCCAGCAACCACGTGCGTGCGTCGCATGCGCTTGGGGCCGAAATGGCGCCTGCATCGCATGCGCTTGTGGGGGAACGAATCGGCGTGTGCGTTCCGGCCATGCATGGCAGCGCGTTCGGTGGCCCCCGGCAGCAATTTGCCACTCGTTTTTCTCATATCGACGAGAGCTTCGACCTTACGCTATCAGAAACAAATTTCAATTTACAAAAGATCACAAACAGGGGTGAATAGTACACGAGTATCAGGATTTTTCCCTCCCCAATCGGCCAACAACGGTGTTTCAAGAAAATTTAACCAAAAGCAATTCATAAACATGAAAAGGGGTTGGGAAACATGAACTACGGCTCTGATACCAATGTTGGGAATAGCGAATTCCTTAGAATCGATCTGATACTCAATCAAACCCCTAAAACAAATGCGGAAGACGAGCCCAGAAAACACATGTATCACCGATCAAAGATACACTATGGAATCGAGCGTACCTTGTTTTTCACATATTAAACACCAATGTTGAAGTTCAAGAAAGAATTATGATCCCGTTCTACTGAGGAGTGTACTATTGCTTCAAGGGGGAGAAATTTTTTGAAGAGACGTATGTCTGTTTTTCTGGAGCATTGTATTTGAGAGAGACGTATTCCCTCTCTATCTAAAATGCTACTTCAAACAATGTAATCCCTCATACTTAAACAATGCAACCTTTCACATCGTAACCATTCTTCCATAGGCCCTTAACTTGCGGGCCGGGTTCTTAGGCCCAACATGGGCAGACAGGCCTACTTAGGCCCATCGACATATATAAAAAACCCATAACGTTTGAAGATTGAGATGAAAGCTTGTCAATCTTGTTCGCCCATACAATCAAGATCTTGGTTTCAATAAGTAGAATCTTTCCAAATAAGCTTGCCTTTCTAAAATGATTTACTTCTTTGAAATTGATTCCAATTAAGATAACTAATATGGTAAGTGATATTTCTAACCAAAAAGCTTGATATATCTTGGATGTATTGTAACCTTGAAGAAAATAATCCCGAGTTTGATTAAGTCTTCATTTTTGCGTTCAGTTTGAAACTTGTCAGAGTGGGTAGACTTCTGATGTAAGATAGACTTTGAAATAGATGTTTGACAATCTTCAGAATAGAACTTAGATAAGTTTTGTCAGTCTCAAAACATCATGGGAGTTTTCTCCAACACAGCAAACCTATGTAGAAAGTGACAAATCTAACAAAGTAACTAGAACCACAAATCAAGTCATCCTAAAGAGCTCATTATTGGCAATATAGAAGAAAAGATTTGAAATAGATCCAAAGTAAAAGGAGACTAAAGTGCTCTAACTCTTATTTCTGAAATAGAACTAAAGGGAGTAGAAGAAGTTTTGTCTAATGAAAGCTGGATAGAAGCAATGCGGGAAGAACTTAGACAATTCATAATTAATGATGTCCGGGAGTTAATTCGAAAACTAGAAGGAAAATTTGTGATTGGAACAAAGTGGGTAATCAGAAACAAGATGGATGAAACTGGTAAAGTAATCGGGAACAAAGCAAGGCCTGTTACAAAATGTTATATGCGAGAGGAAAGAATATACCATGATATATGCACCTATGGCCAAGTTAGAAGCCATAAGTGTGACATCATAAATTTTAAATGCTGTTTTCTATTGAATTGAATCGGGCCTTTCATCGATGCGCCTATATTACTATTCTCAAAGCCAATCACTCGTGAGATAACTAGACTATTCGGAGAAGTCATTAAGAGATTTTAATGCAATAGACTTGAGGATTCGATTAGGAATCGACTTATCGACCGTGCTCATCTACAAAGATCATTTCGGCACAGTAAGATCGATTAAAAACCAGAGATAGGTCGGTTCGACTGAAATGTGCGATTAAACGTGGGTGATTCCACTAAATTGTAAAATTCTTGTTGATCGGCACTAGATTGATTTTATGTCGTTTTGGTCCATGTGTTTGTATTTGAACCTTCGAGATTTTCACGACAATCGAGAGTCTTCAATGTGTCAAAAAGGTTCATTGTGGCTCGAAGAAAATCAACCACGGGTCATTTGCATTAAAAATTTCTAAAAGCTACATTGTAGCCTAGGTCATGCTAAAAGCGCGCTGGAGTGAAATTAACCTCGAATTTGAATCCGATTTTAGAAATTGAAAGTTTTGTCATGTCACAAGTCATTTTAGGAACGTCGATTCAGTCTTCGAAGATTTTTCTGTAAACTGGGATTTTTGGTGAAAAAGTCGTCATAGGGCCATTTTCGATTGAGAAATTCTGAGGACTGTGTTTATCGCGAATTTAGGATGCAAGTGGGTCCTATTGGTGAGGAAAAATGCCAATTTGATTGAGGACATGATGGTTGAATTTTTGAGGGCCAATTGGTGTTGATTTAAGAAGGATTGAAGTCCAATTTGTGTCAATTATGTACAAAATTCGTATGTCCTCCTTGCCTACAACAATTGGACCACTTCAAGCTTCTAGAAGAGAGCTTGGTGGCTGCAAAAATAGTTGTAGAGGACAGCTTGCAAGTGGGACACACCTAAGGGGACAAAGAGATGAGAAGATGACATTGGTGGCCCCCTCCAGCTCAAACCGGTTCACTCCTTTCCCTTGCCCGTCGACCAACCTCCATTGAAGACCAAGAAAGCTTAAAAAATTGCAGGAAATGCAGAGGAGAGACCCCCTTACTTGTCGAAGCCTGCCGGACATCCCTGCCATCGTTGTTCGTTGTTGCGCGCCTCGCACCAGCCGTAGCACCGTCATACGTCGTCCTTCCTCGTCGTGTCTTCGACCATTGTTTCGTCCTGCTTGTGTGTCTAGGAGGTCCTCCAACCAGCCCAGGCCACCGTCCAGGCCTCCCCCGTTGCTGTGAAGCGTCGCCACTGCTCGCCTAGACCCGTGACCAACTCAGCTTCTTGTTTCGGCCCCAGCAAGCCTTAGGAGCAACTTTGGCAGCCCTTGTCTAGATCTGAACCGAGTGGGTCTCTAGCCCACTATCGGGCCCGTTTTCAAGGCTTTCCCGACCTTATTTAGTGGTTCCCCTTTGGAGTTTCTAGTCCCTCGCAGGATCCCCGTCGATTTGATCCAAGCAGATCGCTTAACAAGTGAGTTTTGTTGGAAAACTTCCTTGAGTGTTTTGAAGTTGACAAAACGTTTCCACCAGTCTAGTTTGAAGACTTGCAGACTCTTTCATTAAAGTCTAAAGACTGCCGGACCGTCAGACTCAAGATTTAAAGTCTATCCTTATTGACAGTGTCTAGACCGTCAAAGAAGACTTATCTAGAGCTGAGTATTTCATTAAGGATTTGATTCTATCAATGAAGAAGATCTCTTGGCTGGATATAACATCACAGAATCCATTATTCAAATTGAGATTGATTCAGGAATTTTGGATTCGTTGATTAGCGAAGTATACTTGGAAGGTTCTACTTATGGAAACCTAGATCCTGATTGTATGGGCGAGCAGGATTGGTAGGCTATCGTCATATTCCTTAAATAACTCGAAATCTCCCTAATTGATTCTGTCCAACGGGTAGATTGGAAGAACTTCTTTGGTAAGTGCAAACGGCATGAAGGAGCATATAAGGAAGATGTTCCAGTTATTCGAGTGTGTGAGCGATAGAGAAATTCCAAAGTCTAAAGCTTCTTGTTGTTTGTCAATTTGATTGTTGAGCGTGAACTTGTACTCAAAAGAGGGTTTATACTTCTGTAGACCTTGAGGAAGTGTAGCAGAGTCTCTACACTGTGGAATCAAGGAAGTCCTATTCTGTAACAACTCTTTTGATTCTTAGTGAAATCCAGGCGGTGGGCTATTAGTGCAGAAGAGTGGACGTAGGCTTGGATTAAGCCGAACCACTATAAACCTTGTGTTCTTATTCTCTTCCCTGAGCTCTTTTACTTTAATCATAATTCTATTTGATTATTAGAAGTCTAATTTTCTTTTCATAATCTATTGATAATCGGAGTTGGTTTAAAAGTAAAATTATTCACTTCACTTTGGAAAATTTGTTTTCACACTTATTCACCCCCTCTAGGTGCTCGTACTAGCTTTCACAATTGGTATCAGAGCCTGTGTACTCATTTAAGTTGAAGTGTTTTTACTTCAGAGTTAATGATCCATGGCTAGTATGTTGGCTCCAAGTCTGGTTGAAGGGCAAAGCAATACCAGATCGCCTTATCTTGATGGAAAGGAATAGAACATATGGAAAAACAAGATGAAGGCATTTTTAAGATCAAAGGATTCTCTGGAATGGGACGTGGTAGACAAAGGAATCATTCCTAAAGCTGCAACAGTCTTAGAAAGAGGAAAATAAGCTGTTGAGTTCAGTGAAATGACTCAAGAAGAGATAACCAAGAGACAAGCTCTTGATGCAAAAACAATTTATTCCTTATATTGTGCATTATCTCCTACTGAATATAATAGAATCTCTTCTTGTGAAATAGCTAAAGAAGTCTGGGATAGATTACACATCACCTGTGAAGGAACTGATTGAGTGAAAGAAACCAGAATCAACATTCTGCTTGGTCAATATGAAGCATTTAAGATGAAACCAGGAGAATCTATCACTAACATGTTTAGTCATTTTATAGAAATCATGAATGGTCTTGAGTATCAAGGTCAACCAATCTCTGGACCCATGAATGTTAACAAGTTACTGCGTGGACTTTCGAAAGATTGGAATCACATAAAGACCTCAATAAGGGAAACACAAAGAATCATGCCACTCTTTGTTGATGAATTGGTTGGCACTCTTCAGTCTTATGAAGTGTAGCAAATCAACGAAGATGAAGATCCTAAAGGTAAGAAATTCATTGCATTAAAATCTAATGATGATTCTGATGTCATAGATTTTGAAGACGATATGGATGATGAAAAGCTTGCTCTCATGATAAAAAGGTTCAGAAAACTGAACAGAAAGGGGGGAAGATTCAATCCAAAGAAACAAAGTTCTCAAAAGCTACAAAAAAAATCAGCTAAGGATGATGAATCCAACAAGGATGTAGTCTACTTTGAATGCAAGAAAAAAGGGACACATCAGACCCAACTGTCCCCTACTAAAGAGAAATAAAGGAAAAGCTGAGAAACATCGAAAGGCACTTAAAGCAGAAATTTGGAGTGATACTGAATGTGAGGAAAGTGACAATGATTATGCCAATATTTGTCTCATGGCACAATCAGAATCAGATTCAGACTTTGAGACAAACTCAGACTCAGACAGTGAAATCGAGGTAAGTAATTTAAAAATTCCTACTAAAGTCTCTAAATACATTGATGAATTGCGTTTTAGTCTCAAAACCTCTCTCAAAAAGATTTCCGAACTTAAAAAGGAAAATTTTGCACTTTGAAGCAACAGGAGACTATTTGGAAAGAAAAGGTCGAAAGTTTAGATAAAAGTGTTATTACTTTGAAAGAAAATACAGACAATCTTTCAAAAGAAAATGCATTTTTGAAAAATGATATCTCAAGTATTTCTAAAAGGTTCTCCATAGGATCTGAGAAATTAGAAAAGATTCTTTCAACGTAAAGAGCTTATTTCAACAAATTAGGTTTAGGAATGACTGCTGAAATCATTCCTCTAATTGATTTTCCTAAGGTAATTGAAAGAATTAAACAAAGACCTACAAAAGATTCTTACAAAAATCATTTTCAAAAAGTTTTTGTAAAACCTGTAGGCCATAGTGCTCTTAAATGTTCTAAGTGCAATAGCTCAGATCATTTTGAGAAAGAATGTCCTATGGTTTGGAAACCTGTTAAGAAGGTATGGGCAAAGACCTTATATTATACTAACACCATTGGACCCAAGAAAATATGGGTACCTTGAGTTTTTTTTCTAAGTGCAGGTCACTATCAAGAAAAAAGGTTAAATGGTATTTGGATAGTGGATGCTCAAGACATATGACATGAGACTTAAATTGTTTCATAAAACTTGTGCAACTTAATGGTGGAAAAGTCTCTTTTGGAGGAAATAGCAAAGGCAGAATTGTAGGATACGAAACCGTAAAGATTGGAAGCCTCACGATCAGTAATGTTTCCTTAGTGGAAGGACTCAACTACCACTTGCTGAGTATCAGTCAGCTGTGTGACACAGGTTTCAAAATCAACTTTCAAGAAGGAATATGTTTAGGAACCAGTAAAGATTCCTCTCAGACTTTCACGGGGTGAAGACATGGGAATATCTACCTCCTGGATATCAAACTAGATAAAGCCTAATATCTAATCTCAATTCAAGAGGAATCAAACTTCTGGCACAGAAAACTTGGGCACATCAATATGAAGCAAATAGCCAAAATTTCAGTAGAGAAGCTTGTTTGTGGACTACCTAAACTGACATATCAAAAGTTTGATCTATGCACACCATGCATGTTGGGAAAATATAAAAATTAGACAAAGGCATCTTCCTTGGATATTCAACCACCAACAAAGCTTACAGAGTATTCAACAAAAAGACTCAATCTGTGGAGGAATCGATGAATGTCAAATTTCAAGACTTTATGCAAAATCAATCAATTCAGACTCAATATGAAGAATCTGAATCCACTCTAGACTCTACAAAGTCTAAATCTCTAGAAGCAACTCGAGACTTGGAAGACCGAAGCAACAAATGATCATTGAAGAACCAAATGAAGAAAAAGATCAATAGTCGACAAATCGACTAGCAACTAGAAGCACAAGTCCAGTCATCCCAAAGATCTCATTATTGGTGATATTAATGAAGGAATTCGCATAAGATCCAAAAGGCGTGAAGAGTCTAGTGTTGTGGCTCTTATTTCTGAAATAGCCCAAGAGCATAGAAGAAGCTTTATCTGATGAAAGCTGGATTGAAGTTATGTAAGAAGAACTTAGACAACTCAACATCAATGATGTCTAGGAATTGACTCCTAAACCAAAAGGCAAACCTATCATTGGAGCTAAATGGGTTTTCAGGAACAAGATAAACGAGAAAGGAAAAGTAGTAAGGAACAAAGCAAGACTCGTGGCCAAAGGATATATGCAAGAAGAAGGGATAGACTATGATGAGACTTACACACCAGTAGCAAGGTTAGAAGCAATTATATTATTACTTACTTTTGCTTATTATAAGAATTTCAGGTTATTCCAAATGGACGTCAAAAGCGCTTTCCTAAATGGATTCATCTAAGAAGAAGTCTATGTGGAACAACCTCTCGGTTTTGAAGACCCAAGGAAACCAGACTCTGTATTCAGACTAAAAAAGGCTTTATATGGTTTAAAGCAAGCATCTCGAGCTTGGTACGATAGACTAAGTAAGTTTTTAATCCAAAATGGTTTTGTTAAAAGTAAAGTAGATCCTACACTGTTTATCAAAAGAGAAAGCAAAAGATTTTTACTTGTTCAAATTTATGTTGATGATATTATTTTTGGATCTTCTAATGAAAATCCGTGCAAGAAATTCTCAAAGTCTATGCAGGATGAATTTGAAATGAGTATGATGGGTGAACTAACCTTCTTTCTTGGGCTTTGAGTGAAACAACTGAAGGAGGGAACTTTTATTCATCAAGAAAAATATGCTAAGAACTTGTCAAAAAGTTTGGACTGGAGAATTGCAAAAAGATTGAGATACCAATGTCGAGTTCCTTGAAGCTGGACAAAGATAAAGGAGGAAAGAAAGTTGATCAGAAGCTATACAGGAGTATCATTGGTTCACTTCTTTATCTTACTGCTTCTAGACTTGACATTTTATTTAGTGTTTGTATTTGTGCCAGATTTCAATCATACCCCAAAGAATCTCATTTAAGTGCTGCAAAACGTATTATCAAATACATTGCCTTAATTTCAAATTTAGGTCTTTGGTATCCTAAAGAAGGAGACTTTACTCTTCTTGGATATTCAGACGCAGACCTAGTAGGATGCATAGTTGATAGAAAGAACACTTTGGGCACCTGTTAATTGCTTGGTAATAGGACAATATCTTGGTTTTCAAGGAAGCAAAGTACTGTAGTCCTTTCTACAGCAGAAGTAGAGTATGTAGCTCTTGGAAGTTGTTTTTCGCAAATTCTATGGATAAAACAATAGCTAAGAGACTTTGGAATTGAAGATTTGTGCACTGAAATCAAATGTGACAACACTAGTGCAATCAATCTCACCAAGAATCCAATTCTTCATTCAAGAGTAAAGCATATAGAGATTCAACATGATTTGATTAGAGATTATGTTCAAAATGGAGAAGTCTCGATTCAGTTTATTGATTCAAAGAATCAACTGGCGGACATTTTTACAAAACCTTGGGAGACAAGTCAATTTGAAGTTATTCGTTCCAAACTCAATATCTTAAAGTCTGAGGAAGTTTAGACTTAGGGCTAAAAGTCTAAAGACACTCAGACTCTGACGATCAAGATTCACGACTGTAAGTTATTTCTATTTTAAAAATTTATCTCTCGGATAAAATCTCAAAAAGGTATGATCATCTATTAATCCGTAATTGATTGATGTTATATTCCCTAGTTTTCGTGATTATTGCAATCATTCTTTTTCGAAAAAGAAGTTATTTTTGAAATGATGGTTATCTATTTTTTCAAAAAAGGCAGTTATTTTTTGAAAAGGCATTTTTATTTTTCCTTTTACGTCGTTCCGTATGCCTCGCTTCGATTACTTTATATACTATTGGTTTTTCTCAGTTCTACACACAAAACCCTAAGAAAGCACAGATCTTCAACTTATCTTTTCTTCTCTTGTTTAATCCTCAAAAGGTTTTCAATTTTCTTGCGAAACAAGCTTGGAATCTCTCAAAGACTGTGAAAAATGTCATCTTAAAGAAAGTCTTTAAGGATTGCGAATAGGGGACCACAGCAAATGTGTGAGGGTCCTATGCATTTTGACCTCACCGAGGAAGAAGAATCTCCTAGACAGCGGTAGAGCCCACAACATTCTCAACAGTGTCCATCTTCTCCATCTAGACCTCAGAATATTGAACATCGAGAAGAGGAAGAAATCAGTGAAAATGCAGAACTTGTAAGAACTCAAAAGCCCGCTTTTATTTTTAAGCTCTGTGCTTTGAAGAAGGGTGTTACTCCCTTGAACTATATTGATGAATTTTTGAAAGAGAAAGGGTATCAAAATGAAACCCACTTTTTACGCACAATGGAATGATTGGGAATTGCTCCTGCGGGGTCAGCAGAAGAAGCATTTGCAAATATCCCTAGCAATCCACATGTTAGAGGGCTGAGTCAACCTAATGGGAATGATGGTGATAGGATGTACACTCATTTTAAGCCTAGAATGGGTGTTGTGGCGAAAATCCGAAACAAAAGGACAGATTTGTTTCGCTCGGAGGAACACAAGCAACTATACTCTAAGTTGCTAAAGCGTGGTGTGATTAACCCTAGAAGTGTGGACTTTGATTTTCTTGATTCTCTGAATGTCAAGCTACAAGAGAAATTCAATCTTCTTCAACTAGAACGATTTTGTTCTGAAACGACAAAGGCTCATGCTGAACTCACTGCTTACTTCTATTCTAATATAAGTTTCTTGGATGCGAATAGATTTTCTTTTAGTGTTTGAGATCAGGACTATGTAGTTGACATGGATACATTGGCTGATGTGATTGGGGTTGAAAGAGGGAAATTCCAACTAATCAGTGTATCTATTGGACGTGCGACGGTAGAGCTTGTTTGGGATAGAATGGTGGAAGGAAAGATTTCATATTTGAGGATGAATGCCTCAAATATTTTGCTTCACAAGATAGTGATCAACTGCCTCAGACCCAAATCGACTTCGAAGACTGATGTTTCAAACTTAGAGGCAAAGCTGATGTATGCCATTAACGCTGGTAAAAAGTTCCCTCTTCCACACACTATCATGTTCTACATGTATAGAACGATGGTGAAAGACAAGGGATAACTTCCTTACTTAACACTTGTCACTAAGTTATTCAGACATTTGAACATTTAACCTCCAAGGATTCTATGTGTTCGAACATGTGATCAAATGGTGGTGGGACTGAAAATGGTCTCCAAAATGCGTCTAAAGGAACTTAACAAGGCTTTGGAGTGATTCAAGGAGAAAACCCCTGTCAAGACTCACCCAGTCTCTTCAGCTGCAAAATGGAAAGGGAAGGAGCCCATGGTTGCTCCATCCAAGAAAAGAAGAGCACTCATCTTGGAGGATGAAGAGGATGAGGATGATATCACAATTACTGCTCTTGCATTGAAAAACTTAAGTCGTTCTGTTCCAGAGACAGAGGAGAGACAGGATCAAGACAGAGAAGAGATCGAGCAAAAGAGTGGAGAGAGAGAATCATTGGAGAAAGAAGCAGAGGAAGAAAGGATTGTGGAAGAAGAAGAGGGTAGAGGTGAACAAGAGGAAACATAGCATGAAGAGTACTTCTCACCGCCTGAAGGCAATGAAACAGGGAGAGATGTTGAGAAAAAAAGGTACATCTTCAATTGCTGCTACTAGTAAAGGAGTGAGTCGTTTACCTGTAGATCTAGAAGACATCTATGCCTCTCAATTCCCTGAGGAAGGCCATTAGGTTTCATCGCCAAATCTGAGTGATCTTGTTGACTTGCCATCATCTGCCAATACACTTACTGATTGTGTAGAAGCTAGTACTCAGACTGATAATTCAACAAAATTTTGCAGAGTGCTTGATGTTCTTATGGAGATGTGAGGCCAAATTTATGCTTTGGGATGCGAAGTTCAGAATTTGCAGAATGCAGGTCAAGCTTCTTCAGTTTCTTTGCATGATCAAATTCACACCCTTGCTCTTCAAGTTCAAGCAAATGCCAAGGGTGAAGATGTGGCTCAACTGAAGGAGGACTTGAAAAAGCTGGAAGGGATTGTCCAGTCAATGGGAGATTTCTAGCTTGTTCGTGTTCCAAAGCAATCCTAATTCCATTTTCTTTTCGTCTCTACCTTTTTAATGCTGATAAAAAAGGGGGAGAGATGTTGTGCAGATTTGAGATTTGAGATTTAACTCTTGACTTTTTTGATTGACTTTACTTTTGTTTGGCTGTTTGGTTGTGACTAGATTTGGATTTGGATTGTTTGATCGTTTGTTTATTTTAAGTACTATTGGTATTTCATGGCAAAGATAGTTGCTCATTTACAGGACTAATTTATTTCCTGTGGATGTAGATTTTAATGTTGTCTTTACTAAGCCAATTATCTTTTGTGAGATATCCATGTTTGCTTGAGTATTGTTTTGCAGGTCAAAGATATCTAAATTTGTAGGAAAGTTTTGTTACCATAAAAAATGAGGAGATTGTTGGAGAAAACTTTCTTGAGTGTTTTGAAGCTGACAAAACGTTTCCATCAGTCTAGTCTAAAGACTTACAGACTCTTTCATCAAAGTCTGAAGACCACCGGACCGCC
This sequence comes from Eucalyptus grandis, assembly GCF_016545825.1. NCBI lineage: Eukaryota > Viridiplantae > Streptophyta > Magnoliopsida > Myrtales > Myrtaceae > Eucalyptus > Eucalyptus grandis. The sequence continues at coordinate 118,954 of NW_024096436.1, forward strand.
AGACTCAAGATTTAAAGTCTATCATCATTGACAGTTTCTAGACCGTCGAAGAAGACTTATCTAGAACTGAGTATTTCGTTAAGGATTTGATTCTATTGACTGAAGAAGATCTCTTGGTTGGATATAGCATCGCGAAATCCATTATTCAAATTGAGATTGATTCAGGGATTTTGGATCCGTTGATTGGCAAAGTATACTTGGAAGGTTCTACTTATGGAAACCTAGATCCTGATTGTATGAGCAAGCAAGATTGGTGGGCTATCGTCATATTCCTTAAATAACTCGAAATCTCCCTAATTTATTCTTTCTAACGGGTAGATTGAAAGAACTCCTTTGGTAAGTACCAACGGGTGTGATGGCATGAAATAGTATATAAGGAAGACGTTCTAGTTATTCGAGTGTGTGTGCTAAAGAGAAATTCCAAAGTCTGAAGCTCCTTGTTGTTTGTCAATTTGGTTGTTAAGCATGAACTTGTACTCAAAAGAGAGTTTATACTTCTGTGAGACCTTGAGGAAGTGTAGCAGAGTCTTTACACTGTGGAATCAAGGAAGAGCTATTCTGTAACAATTCTTTTGATTCTTAGTGAAATTCAGGCGGTGGGCTGTTAGTGCGGAAGAATGGACGTAGGCTTGGATTAAGCCGAACCACTATAAATCTTGTGTTCTTATTCTCTTCCCTAAGCTCTTTTACTTTGATCGTAATTCTATTTGATTATTAGAAGTCTAATTTTATTTTCGTAATCTATTGATAATCGGAGTTGGTTTAAAAGTAAAATTATTCACTTCACTCTGGAAAATTTATTTTCGCACCTATTTACCCCCCTCTAGGTTCTCGTACTAGCTTTTACAAGTTTAACTCGCTAATCTTTACTTAGTAAGTTAATGACGTTTAAGGGTTGATTAGTTTAGACTAAGTATAGATTAGGCGGATAGTTAGATTAGATTAGCAATTTAATAAATTGTTATCGCATGTTAGGTGGTTAGAGTAGTGTAATTAGAGCCTAAATAAGCTATAGTATTTATCTAGAGTGGTTAATAAATTTTCGGGCCCATCTCGGCTTTTTATTAGGCTTTACGGGTCTAAGTTCTATTTATTTGCATTTAATAATTAGTTTCTGTAATTAATTAAGTAATTAATTATTTTTCAGAAATTAGACCGGGATAGTCGGTGATCAAAATTTTATGCTGATTGCAGTGGTGTGATATGTTTTTATAATTGATTATTATTTTGTACCAATTGAGTGTGATTTGTGATTGTGGGTAATTATCTTAGAAATGGATAATTTTGGTAATTAATTAGAAAATTACTGGGCGTCGGTCTACAGTGCCAAAAATCTATTTTGGGACTGTTGAAAATGGTGGGATGTTTAAAAGTGAAAATCTTGTATTTTGGTTAAGGCCAATTATGTACTCACACACGTGTATTTTTATCGGGTATGATAAAAATGATGAATTAATCGATGGTTAGGGTGGTATACTATATCAACCTACGGGCGATATGTCAGCTTATATTGCGAGTAGTATGCCTTATCAGCTTAGAGCGACAATATTATTATCAGCTTAGAGTGAGGATTATTAGTATACTATATCAATCTAGGGGCTTTGATATGATAGCTTAGAAAGAGAGCAGTATATTATTTATCAGCTTAGCGCGAGCTATATTATCTATTATTGGCTTAGGGGGAGCAGTCTTGATATGATCGGACTTGTTAGATAGTATTGATTTGGCCGATCGAGGGGAGGTTATGATGACATGTAATCGACTGAGTCGATTGGTCAATGATTCAATCTGATTTGGTGAATTCAATGATTTAGTTGATATGATTTGTGTATCTATGAAATAAACTGACTTACAGGAAGGGACTAAGGTAAAGGTAAGTCATCTGACCTATGTTTGTGTTTAGGTAGCCATTGGGGCGTATTTTCTTCCTAGTCAGGTCTTAAGGGGTTGAACTCACTAAGACGTCGTTTCACTCCGTTGTGGGATAACATTTCAGGTCCATAAATGGCAGCTCATGATTTTTTTGGACAGCCTAAGAAAGTTACAAAGCAGACATCTTATATTCCGTTACATAGGAGCCCTAGGGGCTGGACCTATGAGCTGGTAAGGTCCATAGTCTGGGTCGACGCGGGTCTCACCCATAAGGTGCCCCACCGATACAGGTTATAGTATCGCCAAGCTCAGGATGGCCACAGAAAAGGTCCCATACCGGAGTATGAGATACTTCTGTACGTTCTAGAGGTCACTTTTGGAAAGGGCACCGCAGATCCTCCTCAAGGCTCAGTTGTAGATGCTGTGGACCCGATTTTTAAAGTACCAGAGTCTCTGGTGCAGTCTGGTGAAGGCTTCAGTTGGAGTGTAGAGGATGATGGAGATGAGGATGAGGACCGTAGTTTCTAAAACCCCACTCCTATTTAGTAGAACTTATATATATATATATATATATATATATATATATATAATTTTCGTACTATAGATAACTAATTGTGATATGTATATATAAGTGTGATGTTGGTTTTCAAAACTATGGCCCTACTTTCTTATCCCATATTGTTGTTGTCTAGGGATTTTTAAATTGCTTCCGCATGTGCAATAAAAAGAATGGGTCGGCGATGCATATTGGGACGTCGCTATTAATCGACCACAGAGGGATAAACACATGCTTGGAGGATCGGGGCGTGACATCCCTGTTTAAATGGTATCAAAGCATGGTTAGTGATTGGAGTGATAAGGTGCGATGGTTCATGAGATAGTTAGTAGGAAAGGCATTTAAATTCATGCTGGTGCTTGTCTGAGATAGCTAATTGGTCGAATTGTTTGTTGTGTGGATCGCTTGGATTCTAATTCAGTGTGGAATTGGAAAGTAGGTTTCCTTAAGGACCTTGCAAGATGAGCAATCAGGAGTAGAGGACTCCTAGAAAGAAAACTGTTAAGCCTGCAGCTCGGGGTAGGACACCGACGAGGATTGGTACCCGAGGAGGCCAAGGTAGAGCGCAGGTTGAGGCCAACGCAAGTGGAGTAGCACCACCTCCAATTGGTGTTGAGGTAGCAACCCTTGGTGATCCTAGAATGGAAGGGATCATGCAGGCACTCGAAGCTATGAGAGACTTGATAGGGTAGCAGGCCCAGAATCAAGCCATTGTCGCTGCAGCCGTTGTCCCTGCCGCTGCACCCGTTGCTGCACCCGTCGAAGTTCAGCCTGAGATTGTAGTGGTACTAAGAGAGAGGCCGATTTACAAGTTGGTGGAGCAATTCTTGAAGTTGAACCCACCGAGGTTCAATGGTGTAGGAGACCTTGAAGTTGCGTCACTCTAGATCTAAGATCTAGAGAAGGCCTTTGCATAGAGGTTGAGAAAGTGGTCCTTGTAGTCTACCAGCTGCAGGGTAATGCGAATACGTGGTGGAGAGCCGCCAGAGGTTTAGTATTTCCGAAGGGCGTGGTCTCGGTGTGAGACGCCTTCCTCAAAGTGTTCAATGATAAGTACTTTTTGGGTAGCGCTTGAGAACAAAAGATGGAGGAATTTCAGCGCCTCCACCAAGGATCGATGACTGTTGACCAGTATGAGGTCAAGTTCATGGAGCTTTCTTAGTATGCTCTGAGGTTGATTGGGGATCCAGAAGAAAAAGCTTGAAGGTTTAGGAACGGCCTTCATCTTGAACTGAAGCAACCACTAATACTGTTGGATCTGACAAATTATCGAGAAGTTTATCGTCGAGCCCAACTGTTAGAGAGAAGTTTGAATGAACAAGCTGCCTTGTCTAGATCGAGGTTTAGTTTACATAGAGAAAGGATTCGACATGGGAAGAGGCCCATGACTGGAGGTAGGTTCCATGTTCCGCCCAATAGGAATGGTGGAATTGGAAAGACAGCGCCAAGTCAGAATGGCATATGTCGCCTCTATGGAAGATGACATGGTGTGAATCAGTGCCCTAGAAGAATGAGCGCTTGTTTTGAATGTGGTCAATAGGGTCACTTGGCTAGAGATTGTCCTAGAATGCCAAGAGGGCAACCATAGTTACCGCCGCCGCCACCATTGGGACAGATTAGGGGGTATGCACTATAGAACACACTACGGGGTGGACAGATGAGACCCCCAACTCAAGGAACTGTATATGCCATCACCCGAGGTCGGGCAGAAGATGTGCCAGATGTAATTACAGGTACAATTTCGTTGAACAACCATGTTGCTTATGTTTTATTTGACCTTAGAGCAACACATTCTTTTATTACCGAGCAATTTGTTAAGTTGATAAGGTTAAATCTTGAGTTGCTGGAGTCAATGGTTAGCATTTTTACACCGTTAAATGATAAGGTGTTGTTTGCATTGGGTTGTTCTGCTTGCAAGTTAGTGATTGGTGAGCAAGAGGGGAAAATATATTTGTTAGTCCTAACTATGTATGACTTTGATTTGATAATTGGCATGGACTGACTCACCAAGCAATTAGCTAAGATGGATTGTTATCGTAAGGCGATTCAATTTAACTCGTTAGAGGGTGGAAGTTACAAGTTTGTTGAAAGTTGAGGAAGACCCTTGATTATATTGATTTGATCGCTTGAAGCAACCCATTTGTTGGATGAGGGTTGTCAAAGTTACCTAGCAATTGTCGTGGACACGACAGTTGATGAGCTGAAGATTGAAGACATCATAGTGGTACAATAATTTCCAGATGTGTTTCTGAAGGAATTACTAGGTCTGCCACCGGAGAGAGAAATAGAGTTTGTGATTAAGCTAGTCCCTGGACAGAACCAATCTCTAAGGCTCCTTCTTGAATGTCGTTTTTGAGTTGAAGGAGCTGAAGGTGCAAATACAGGAGTTGTTGGATAAGGGTTTCATACGTCCCAATACATCTCCGTGGGGAGCACTAGTATTGTTCGTGAAAAAGAAGGATGGTTCGTTGTGCTTGTGCATCGACTACCGGAAACTCATTCATGTGACGATCAAGAACAAGTATCCACTCCCAAGAATAGACGACTTGTTTGATTAGTTACAAGGGGCGTCGATCTTCTCCAAAATTGACATAAGGACGGGATATCATCAGTTGAGGATCAGGAAAGAAGACATTATGAAGTCAGCATTTTGTACTCAATATGGTCATTATGCATTCACTGTAATGCCGTTCGGGATGAGAAATGCTCCAGCTACATTTATGGATATGATGAATAGGGTGTTTAAAGAATATCTAGATCAGTTCATGATCTTGTTCATCAATGATATTCTAGTGTATTCAAGAAATGATGAAGAGCATGAGAGTCATATGAGATTGGTACTACAGAATCTGAGAGTTCATTAGTTGTACGCCAAGTTCAGCAAGTGCAAGTTTTGATTGACTTGTGTTGCTTTCTTAAGTCATGTGATTTTAGGCGAATGAATCTCCATGGACCCGTCCAAGATTGAAGTAGTGATCAATTGGCCGAGACTGACTACAGTGATAGAGATAAGAAGTTTTCTAGATTTGGTAGGTTATTACAAACGGTCCGTGGAAGGGTTCTCAACATTAGCGTCACCATTGACTAGACTCTTGAAGAAAGAAGAGAAGTTTGTGTGGACAGATAAGTGCGTTTGTAGTTTACAAGAGCTTAAGCATAAGCTGACTACTGCACTTGTGCTGCCGTTTCATTTGGTCCTGGAGGATACGAGATCTATAGTGATGCGTCGTTTAGAGGACTGGGTTGTGTACTGATGCAACATGGTAGAGTGGTTGCATACGTCTCTTGTTAGTTGAGGTCTCATGAGCAAAATTACCTGACATATGACTTAGAACTCATGGAAATCATTTTTTCTTTGAAGATTTGGATACATTATTTGTGTGGGGAAAGATTCCAGATCTTCACAAATCATCAAAGTCTTAAGTACTTATTCTTTCAGAAGGAGTTGAATATGAGACATCGCCGATGGTTGGAACTTTTGAAGAACTACGATTATGATATCCTATATCACCCAGGGAAGGCGAATAAGGTCACCGACGCTTTGAGCCAGAAGTCTTCAGTCGCTCATCTGCTAGTTAAGGAGTGAAATTTAATTGAGAGAGCTCGAGATTCGGTGTTCACGTTTGAGGTAGGCCACATTTCAAATCTTATGGCCACCCTTAGAATTGAACCGGATGTCTAGATCAGGATCAAGTTACTTCAGCCGACAGACTCAGACGTGCAGAAGATTTTGCAAGAGGATACTGATAAAAGGAAAGCTGACTTTTAGGTTTTTGATTTTGGAACATTGAGGTTCTGAGGACGACTGGTTGTACTTGACGATGTGGAGCTCAGAGAGGATATTTTATCAAAAGCCCATTGTAGCGATTACAGCATTCATCTTGGTAGTACCAAAATATATTAGAATCTATGTCAACACTATTGGTGGTTTGGTATGAAGGCAGACGTCGCCAAGCATGTCGCCAAGTGTCTGACGTGTCAGCGGGTCAAAGCTCAGCATTGCAAGCCAAAAGGACTTCTACAACCTCTCGAGATCCCATAGTGGAAGTGGGAGCACATTACGATGGATTTCGTGACCAGTTTACCGAGGAGTAAAAAAGGTAACAATTCTATTTGGGTAGTGGTTGACTGATTGACAAAATCGGCCCACTTCATTGCAGTATGAAAGGACCTCAGTTTGGATAGGCACGCAGAGTTGTATGTGCGTAAGATTGTTCGTCTGCAAGGAGTGCCGGTTATGATAACTTCAGACCGAGATATGAGATTCATAGCCACTTTTTGGAAGAGCTTGCAAAGTGCTTTAGGTACGAAGTTGTAGTATGGTACGTCATATAATCTTTAGATGGATGGCCAGTCTAAAAGGACAATTCAAACCCTCAAGGACATGCTGCGAGCTTACATACCGAACTTTAAGGGAAATTGAGAAAGACAGCTTCATCCGGTCAAATTTGCCTACAACAATAGTTATCAGCAGAGCATCTAGATGGCTCATTTCAAAGTGTTGTATGGCAGATCGTGCATAATGCCAGTTTGTTGGGATGAAGTCGAGGAAATAAAGATTATAGGGTTAGAGTTGGTTCAGCAATTAATGGATGCAATTGCAGTTATCAGAGGTAGACTAAAGACTGCTTAGAGTCGGCAGAAGGGTTACGTGGATAAGCGTCGAAGGTCTTTGGAATTCCAAGTTGGTGATCATGTTTTTCTGCAGGTGTTGCCAGTGAGGGGAACTTCGCACTTTGGTAAGAAAGGAAAATTGAGTCCGAGGTACGTAGGTCCGTTTGAAGTTCTTGAGAGAATTGTGACCCTAGTGTATTGTCTTGCGTTACCGCCAAGATTGGTGCAAGTGTACAACGTCTTTCACATGTCGATGTTGAGGAAGTATGAGCTTGACCCAACCTATGTGCTTTATTTCGAGGAATTAGATGTGGATGATCACGTGTCGAAAGTTGAAAGCCCGGTTTAGATCATGGATCGAAAAGAGCAAGTTTTGCGCTCAAAGACCATCCAGTTGGTCAAAGTGGTCTGGCAACACCGCGGCACTGAAGGAGCAACCTAAGAAAGTGAAGAATCGATGAGACATTTGTACCCCCACCTTTTTGCTTAAAGTATTGCAATGGTTTAAATTTCGAGAATATAATTTTTATAAAAGGGAAATAGTTGTGACATCCTGGATTTTCGATGCTATTTTCTATTGAATTAAATTAGGCCTTTCATCGACGCCTCTATAGTGCTATTCTTAAAGCCGATCACTCATGAGATAATTAGACTATTTGGAGAAGTCATTAAGAGATTTTAATGTAATAGACTTGAGGATTTGACGAGGAATTGATTTCTTGACCGTGCTCATCTGTAGAGATCATTTCGGCACAGTAAGATCGATTAAAAATTAGAAATAGGTCGGTTTGACTGAGATGTGCAATTAAATGTGGGTGATTCCACTAAATTGCAAAATTTTTGTCAATTGGCACTAGATTAATTTTTCTATTGTTTTGGTACCCTATGTCAATATTTGAATTCTCAAGATTTTCACGACAATCGAGAGTCACCAATATGTCGAAAAGGTTCATTGTGGCTCGAACAAAATCAACCATGGGTCATCTGCACTAAAAATTTCTGAAAGCTACCTGGTAGCCTAGGTTACGCTAAAAATTGAAAGTTCTGTCACGTCATAAGTTATTTTAGGAACATCGACTTAGTCTAGGAAGATTTTTCAAATTGGGATTTTTGGTGAGAAAGTCATCATAGGGCCGTTTTCGATCGGGAAATTCCGATGACCATTTTTTTATTGCAAATTTAGGATGCAAGTGGGTCCTATTGATGAAGGAAAATGCCAATTTGATTGAGGGCATGATGGTTGAATTTTTGAGGGCCAATTGGTGTTGATTCAAGAAGGATTGAAGTCCAATTTATGTCAATTATGTACACAATTCATATATCCCCCTTGCCTACAACAATTGAAACACTTCAAGCTTCTAGAAGAGAGCTTGGTGGCTGGAAAAATAGTTGTAGAGGATAGCTTGCAACTTGGACACACCAAAGGGGACAAAGAGATGAGAAGATGACATTGGTGGCCCCCTCTAACTCAAACCGATTCACTTATTTCCCTTGCCCATCGACCAGCCTCCATTGAAGACCAAGAAAGCTAAAAAACTTACAAGAAATGCATAGGAGAGACCCCTTTGCCCACTAAAGCCCGCCGAACCTCTCTGCCACCACCGTTCACTGTCGTGCGACTTGCACCAGCCACAGCACCGTCGCACGTCGTCCCTCCATGCCGTGCGTCTCAAGCCATCGTTTCGTTTTGCTTATGCATCCCGGAGGTCCTCCGACCAGCCTAGGCCACCATCCAAGCATCCGCCACTGCCGTGATGTGCCACCATTGCTCGCTTAGACCCACGACCAACCCCGCTTCCTATTTCGGCCTCAACTAGCCTCCGCAGCAACTTTGGCAGCCCCTATCCAGATTTGAACCAAGTGGGTCTCCAGCCCATTGTTGGGCCCGTTTTCAAGGCTTTCTTGACCTCGTTTGGCAGTCCCCTTTGAAGTTTCTCGTCCCCTGCAACGTCCTCGTCGATTTGATCCGAGTGGATCACTTAACAAGTGAGTTTAACTCACTAATTTCTGCTTAGAAGTTAATAACATTTAAGGGTTGATTAATTTAGACTAAATATGGATTATGTGGATAGTTAGATTATATTAGCAATTTAATTAATTGTTATTGCATGTTAGGTGATTAGAGTAGTGTAATTAGAAACTAGACAAGCTATAGTATTTACCTAGAGTGATTCGAAAAATTTCTTGGCCCGTTTTGGCTTTTAATTAGGCTTTACGGGCATAAGTTCTATTTATTGGCATTTAATAATTAATTTCTATAATTGATTAATTAATTAATTTTTGAAAATTAGACTGGGATAGTCAATGACCGAAATTTTATGCAAATTGCAGTGGTGTGATCTATTTATTTAATTGACTATTATTTTGTACGAATTGAATGTGATTTGTGATTGTGGGTAATTATCTTAAAAATGGATAATTTTGGTAATTAATTGGAAAATTACCGGGTGTCGATCTACAATGTCAAAAATCTATTTTGGGACCACTGGAAATGGTGGGATGTTTAAAAGTGAAAATCTTATATTTTGGTTAAGGCCGACCGTGTACTCACACATGGGTATTTTTATTGAGTATGATAAAAATGATGAATTAAACAGATGGTTAAGGTGGTATACTATATTAGCCTATGGGCAATATGTCAGCTTAGATTGCGAGTAGTATACCGGTATACTACATTAACCTATGGGCTCTGATATGTCAGCTTAGATTGTGAGCAATATACCTTATCAGCTTAGATAGAGCAATATTATTATCAGCTTAGAGTGAGTATTATTAGTATACTATATTAACCTATGGGCTCTGATATGGTAGCTTAGTAAGAGAGCAATATACTATTTATCAACTTAGTGCGAGCTGTACTATCTATTATCAGCTTAGGGGGAGCAGTCCTAATATGATCGGACTTATTAGATATTATTGATTTTGCTGTGGCACCCCGAAACACCTAAGGTCGCCACGGGTACCTATCACTATACCTAATGAACACTAGTTACATCTCTTAGTAGAAGCATCGTAGTTCATAGGTATTTTTTTTTTTTGAAAACGGTCCCAGCGCAACTTATTAGCGGAAGCATAATTGAATCTCACCATCTCTCCCTCCAATAACCATAATGCAATGCACACCAACTACGCACCATATGAAAAGATAAAGCCGAGCCACTTTTATTTACATATTTTCAGGATGGATTTTTGGGTCGGTACAACCAAAAAGAAAACCCAAGATTTTTAACTACACTTGGCCACAACACAAAAGATATCTCGACCCCTATATTTGATCACGTGTCATCCTTCATCTACTAGCGTCGGCTACCCTAAAAAAGAAACATCAGCTCTCTACTCCTCATGCGGCCATCACACCCATCCCGGCACGTCGGGCGGTGATGGTGGCAACATCCCCCTAAACACTCCATCTTGGCGGACGTGGACCGACAAAAACTCCTAAATGACTGGGCCCTAGCCTGGCCTACATCGTACATGACCAGCACTCGAACTCGCACAAATGTCAGACCAGGGATGGTAACGTAGTCAATCTCCGAACATTTTACCTCCACGTCAGATGGGAGGCCATAGAAGGTACCCCGCGTGACCGGAAGGGGTGGCATCTTCCTAATCTGAAATGTTGGTCCTCGAAGGGGTGAGTACATTCACTTAGCAGGTAAAGGATCCAATAAAATACTCAATGCATCACACAATACAATCATAACAATCATAGCATAGTACATATCATTCATGCATCCAAGCATAACTTACCTTGAAGTCATGCATATGTCATCATACCATATGTACATACATCCTCATATACTCATCACCATCATGTCATACATATACCATGCCTCATGTATGCATACCATTGTGCCATAGGTGCACATACAACCATGCACTCATCATCATCATGTCATACATGTACCATCATGCCATAGGTGCACACACAAGCATGCACTCATCATCATCATATCATACATGTACCATCATATCATAGGTGTACACACAAGCATGCACTCATCATCATCATATCATACAGCCATGCATATGCAATCATACCATATGTGCATGATTCAATTTCAACTTTTTAACTTTCAATTGATCACCACATCTTTCTTTCCCGAGATCAGTAATTGCATCCCACATTCTATCACTCGCACCCCAACCTGGCATCGCGAGAAACCTCCGGCACACACCACTGGGCATCTGGCACCCCCACATTTCGGGCATCCGGCACAGGAGGCATTCCCCGGGCACAAACCTCCGAGACTTCCGGCACCCAACCATTCCGGGCATCTCGAAACTCTCGAGGACGTCCGGGCATGCATCTCAATACAACCGGGCATCTGGCACCCCCCATCCTGGGCATCCTAACACTCCCAGGGCATTATCGGCCCACCTCCAATAGTTTCCTCATTCATCATAATTCATATTCACCAAATTTATATCACAATCAACATGACACATGATGTAATGGCAACAAAGTCAAATTCAGAATTTGATTCTATATGCAATGCCAAATTTCATCACATGCTCAGCAAGATTCAATCACCTCAATCAATATAATTAATAGGGCTCATCCAAAATAGAATAATCATAAATTTCAGCATTTGGAATTCGCACAATCCAGCTTGCACAGTTTTAGAAAATATTTCCATTAAATACCCAAATGACCTTTAAAAATTATGAAATTTGAACATGTGATAGTCAAGAAATAATGACAGATATTTCATAGGGGACACTGCACCAAAAGACCCTCATAAAATTTGATATAGATCACGCATCACAGCATTTCTATTCTATCAATACAGCTCGCGCAGTTTTTGAAATTTTTTTGGTTAAATAGGAAAATGAACTTAAAAAATTATGAAATTTGAATATGTTGCAGGGAAGACATAAAGAAAGATACTTCATGAAGAAAACTTTTCCGAAATAATTTTATGCAAAATGATATGGCCCACGCACTGAAACCGACTAAGTCCGAACGCGTCAGATTACACGGTTTTTGAAATATTTCAGATTAAATACTCTAATGACCTTAAAAAATTATGAAATTTGAATATGTGGTAGTCAAGACCCTAAATTATATTTTTCATGAAGGAATCAAAGTAATATTCGTCGTAAATAATTAAATATAGGCGGTTAAAAATTCTGTTCCTAGTACCGAAATTTCCATATTCAACACCCTTCAAAAAACCACGAATTCACCTAGCTATTCTTGTTGGTTTCTCTAATTTTTGATATGTTAATCCTAAAGATGTCCTTTGAAACTTTTGCTAAGAGATTAAGGTGGGATTTTCAAAAGAAGTTTACTTTATAGACCACGAAACCACTGAAGGTCGGCACAACGAGTTCCAGATCTAGTCTCTCTGAAAAATGAAGATTTAACCTACTTATACTTGTTTGTTTTGTCTAAAATTTTATTATGTTATATTTCAAGATGTCCTTAACAACTTTCATTTAGAAGTCATGGTCAAAATCATACTCAAACAACACATGCAAGCCAATAGAACATTCAAGGTCAAACTGTTTTCTCAAGAACAGTTTTCTAGTATCAAACATCCCTCTTAGAACTTCGACTTTTATCCCCCTCAACATCCGAAATCTATCACCATTCAAGCACACATGCTAGACACAATATGCAAGAGCAGATTAAGAATCCAAACTTGCCTCCAAACCGAGCAAACACGAGCACACAGCAACTGGACACGGCGACGACGAGCGACGGACGAGTGGCTTCCTTCTTCTTCGCACTCTCACTCTCCCTTTCTCTCTCGATTTCTCTCTTTCTCTCGGTAACTCTCTCTCTCTCTCTCCCTCCCTTCGGACGAAGCCCTCTCTCTCCCTCTCTTTCTCGCTTAAGCTGGCCTCATCATCCCCTAATTTCTTCCCCTCAATCATTAGCTATGATTAGGCATGCATGAAGGACACTTGGCACACTTCAAAGGACAAGTGGGGAGGGCATGCAAAACTAGTCTCTTCCCTCCCCTCTTCGTGCGATCGACAGCCCTTTATGGGCTCTATGGGCCGGCCAGCTTGGCCCATCTTAGGCCCATCCCTCTTGGGCCTAAGACCCAAGTTTAATTAACCTAAGATTAACCATTTTAAAAACTAATTAAATCCCTATTTAATTAAAGCACTAAATTGCAAATTAAGAGAACTATATACTTGAAATTATAAATATATAAGTTCCCATTTATCATACATATAGCCAAAGATAAAACTTCCTTTCCAAAATTCATCCATTAAAGACTTGGCCATACATCTCATCACAAATCATGGATTAGAAGGCTACAAAGTACAATATCGGTATTTCCATCGCCTATCCATGGTTCATGGCATATTCAGGGATTTTTATGAAATTCTAGGATGCCACATTTGCTGACCAGGGGGAGGTCGTGATGACATGTAATCGACTGAGTCTATTGATTGATGATTCGATCTGATTTGGTGAATTCAATGATTTGGTTGATGTGATTTGCGTATCTATGAAATAAACTGACTTGCAGTAAGGGACTGAGGCAAAGGTAAGTCCTCCGACCTATGTTTGTGTTTAGGCAGCCCTTGTGGCGTATTTTCTTCCTAGTCAGGTCTTAGGGGATTGAACTCGCTGAGATGTCGTCTCACCCCATTGTGGGATAGCATTTCAAGTCCATAGATGATAGCTCATGATTTTTTTTTGGATGGCCTATGAAAGTTACAGAGCAGAAATCTTATATTCTGTTACATGGGAGCCCTAGGGGCTAGACTTATGAGCCGGTAAGGTCCATCAGGTGCCCCACCGATATAGGTTATGGTATCACCAAGCTCAGGGTGGCTAGAGAGAGGGTCCCATATTGGAGTCTGAGATACCTCTATTTGTTTTGGAGGTCGCTTTTGGAAAGGGCATCGGAGATTCTCCTCAAGGCTTGGTTGTAGACGATGTGGACCCGATTTTTGATGCACCCGAGTCTCTGGTGCAGTTTGCTGAAGGCTTCAGTTGGAGTGTGGAGGATGATGGAGAGGAGAATGAGGACCCGTAGTTGCTAAAGCCCCACTCCTGTTTTGTAGAACTTATATATATATATATATATATATATATATATATATATATGTGTGTGTGTGTGTGTGTGTGTGTGTGTGTGTGTGTGTGTGTATCAGTTCGTATTGTATATAATTGACTGTGATATGTATATATAAGTGTGGTGTTGGTTTTCAAAACTATGACCCTTCTATCTTATCCCATATTGTTGTTGTTTGGGGTGTGCAATAAAAAGAATGGGTCAGTGATGCGTTCTGGGACGTCGCTATTAATCGACTATAGAGGGATGGGCACGTGCTCGGAGGATCGGGGCATTGCAATAAGATCATTGTTAGCATATACATGTTTCCATAATTTCAGGTCATTCCACATGGATGTCAATAGTGCATTTGTAAATGGGTTCATACAAGAAGAAGTTTATGTGGAACAACTACCAAGATTCAAAGTGTCACGCCCTGATCCTCTGAGTGAGTGCCCATCCCTCAATGACTGATTAAATTGTGATGTCCCAAGATGTGTTGCCGACCCATTCATTTTAATATGCATGCGGAAGCGAAATAAATACCCCTGACAACAAAAGCTTGGGATAGAAAAGTAGGCAACAACTCACAACCAAAACAAGCCTTATCATAAACATACAAGTTTATATACAATACAAGGCTGTCTACAAAAGAACGGCTCAACAAAAAGGGGAATTGTCCCAAGACCAACTAGCTAGACACGTTCACCGAGCCTTCAATCTCCACCTCCCTAGACTCCGGGGCTTCGGGTCCTCATTGACCGCCATTTAAGTTTCTGAAAATGTTATCCCATAATGGGATGAGACGACATCTTAGCAAGTTCACCCCTTAAGTCCCAACTAGGAAGAAAATACGCCCCAAGGGCTGCCTAAGCACACGCACAAGTTAGAGGACTTACCTTTACCCGCGTTCCTTTCTGTAAGTTAGTATAATTCAACCACTCAACCAATCAATTCAACTCAAATCAAATCAAGTCATCAAGTTAGATTGAGTCATCGATCAATCGGCCTAGTTGATTCCATGCCATCAAGACCATCTCTCAGTCAACTCATTTTATATTATCTATCAAGTTTGATCACATCAGGAATTGCTCACCCTAAGTTGATATATCGAAGCCCTTAGGCTGATATAATATATGGCTAATACTCACCAAAGCTATGCGATACTTAGGGTATACTGCTCACTCTCAGTTGATATATCAAAACTCTCAAACTGGTATAATATACCATTCTACTCAACTAATAATTTCACCACTTTTACCATACCCGACAAAAATAATCATATGTGGGTACACGGTCAGCTTTCACCAAAAGTATAATATCTTTACTTTAAAAACTTCCACTAATTATATAGTCTATAAAAATTTTTTTGGTATTGTAAACCGATGCCCGGTGATTTTCTAATTAAATACCGAAATTATTAAATTTTGAGATAAATACCTCAAAATTACAATTCACACTCAAATTGCACAAACCAACATTCAATTAAATAAACCAATCATACCACTGCGATCGAATGAAAACTCGGTCACCGACTATCCCAGTCTAATTTTTAGAAAATAACAATTAATTAAATAATTACCAAAATTAATTAATAAATACAAAAATTAATTAATAAATATCAATAAATGGCAAAAATGCACACTTAGCCTGGAAAAGCCTAATTAAATATTGATACGGGCTCAGAAAATTTCTGAACCTAATTAAATAAATACCACAACTTATCTACTTGCTAATTACATTACTCTAACCACCTAACATGCAATATCGAATGATTAAATTACTAATCCATTTTAACTAACCACCTAAACCATACTTAGTCTAACCTAATCAACCTTTAAGCATAATTAACTCCCTAAGCAGAGATTAGTGAGTAAACTCACTGGATTTACAGGTCGATGAGTCCACGGTGATGATGATGTAGAGATGGCGAGAAACTTCGAAGTGGTGATGCCAAAGGAGGCTAAACCGAGGCCGAAATTGGCCCCATAAAGCTCACGGTTGCTGGGCTAACTTCAAGAGGCTCCTGGCCTTAGCTTGATGGGTGGTTGAGTTTGTAGACACTGGAGTCCACTTCGGCTTCGCTGGAGGAGAGGGGTTGACTGGAGAGCGAAGATGAGTCGCGAACGTGGCAGCGGAGAAAGAAGATCGCTGGGTGCTTCAGTGAGGAGGGGACACTGAGTGGTGGAGTTGCAAGGGACTGCTGGCAGCTTGGCAAAGGCGGAGGGAAGTTTGGTGGGTTGACTTTGGAGTGTGGGGGCTGGTATTTGACCAAGCGTGGAGGCGCTGTGGATGCATGGGGCGTGAGAGGGTCATGGAGTTGCTTTGGTGCATGGGCTGGTGGAGACACACGTGAAGATGGAAGGAGCTGCTACGGAAGAGAATGAAAGAAAGCCGAAGATAGAGGGGTCGACTTTGAGAGAAATAAAAAGAAGATAGCTAAGAGGGGCAGCTGGCTTGGTGTGCGCAAGAGAGAGAGAGAGAGAGAGAGAGAGAGAGAGAGAGAGAGAGAGAGTCCAAGTCAAAGAGAGAAAAAGGGATTGAAGACCATTGCAGGGGTTGTCGGGTGGAGGGGAAACACTCGAGAGGGAAGTCCGAAGAAGGGGGAAGAAAAGCTAAATAAAATATTTCATATTTATCCAATCTTGGCCCCACAAGCTCTCAAACAAAACCCTTTTGTTCCCTATGCCTTCATGCACATAAAAACACACAAATAGCTAGGTTGATGTCCACATGTTGCAGCCTCTATACAAGCCTACGAATTTCACTCAATTAGACTTCAATTTCTTCAATTTGATGTTTTATTTTGATGAGGGAGAAACCCACACAATTTTTGCAAGTTCCCTTCACTGCATAGCTCGGTTTAGAAGCCAGAATTCCCTTCAATTTGGCCCATATGAATTTTCCGTTCTTTTCCAAATCGTCCGAATTGATTTTCCGTAAAAATCCTGAACTTATTAAAAATTCCTCGAAAGATGAGTCAACGCTCCTAAAATAATTTGTAATATGACAGAACTTTCAATTTCTGAAATTGGGTTCAAATTCGCAGTTAATTTAAACCGGACGTGATGTTAGCGTGACCTATCCTACCGGGTAACTTTTAGGAATTTTTAGTACAATTGACCCGTGGTCAATTATTTTCGAGCCTCCATGTATATCTTCAACACATTGGTGACTCTCAGTTGTTGTGAAAATCTCAAGGTTTCAAATACAGACACGGGCGCCAAAATAATAGAAAAATCAGTCTAGTGTTGATTGACGAGAATTTTGCAATCAGGTGGAATCACCCACACTTGATCACATATCTCAATTGAATCGACCTATCTCTAATGTCTGATTGATTTTTAACTGTACCATAATTACTCTTGCAGACTAGCACGATCGAGCAGTCGATTCCTAGTTGAATTCTCAAGTCTATTACGTTTATATTCCTTAACGGCTTCACTTGATAGGCTAGTTATCTCGTGTGTGGCCACCTTAGAGAAAAGAACTATAGGTGCGTGGATGAAAAGCTCAACTTATTCCATTGAAAACAGAACTTGAAATTCAAGATGTAACAACTTTTCCCCTCTTATAAAAATTTCGTCATTGAAATTTAAACCTTTATAAATCTTAATAAAAAAGGTGGGGATATCGTCGTCTCATCGAGTCTTCACTTTCCCACGTTGCTTCTTCAGTCTTATGGTGTTGCCAAACCACTCTGACCAACGGGATCATCTTGGTACGCAGAATTTGTTCATTCCGATCCATGATCTGAATCGGGCTTTCCACGTACGACACTTTATCGTCCACATCTAATCCTTCAAGATTTAGGACGTGGGTCGGGTTAGGCTCATATGTCTTAAACATCGACACGTGAAAGACGTTATGCATTTGTGTTAACCTTGGCGGTAATGCAAGACGATACGCTAGGATCCTAACTCTTTCCAGAATCTCAGAGGGACCTACGTACCTCGGACTCAGCTTTCCCTTCTTGCCGAGGCGCAAAGTGCCTCTCATTGGTGACACTTTCGAAAGATGCGCTTACTAACTTGGAATCCCGACCTTTGACGCTTAATAGTATAACTTTTCTAGTGCCTTTGAGCGGTCTTTATTTTGGTCCCGATAACTGTAACTATATCCATTGATTGCTGAACAAATTCTGGGCCTGTAATATTTTGTTCTTCGACTTCATCCTAACAATATGAAATTCGGCACGCTTTGCCATACAACGCTTTAAAAGGAGCCATCTGATGCTCTGCTGGTAGCTGTGGTTCTAGGCAACTCGACAAGATGAAGTTGTTCCTCCCAGCTTCCCTTGAAATCCAACATACATGCTCTCAATGTGTGGCATCCCAGAAATTCAAAGCCAAGCCTTAAGGTGTGTTAAAGTCTTTAATTAGGTGGTAGAATTTTCATGGCTTATGTTTTGGCCGTTAGTCTTTTAATTTGATGATTTGTGCTTGTGATTGTGGAAATTTAAATTTAATAGATTAATAATCTATGCTTGGCCATATGATTTAAATTTCAATAATTAAAATATCCCAAGAATTTGGCCAAGATGAAATTTGAATTTGGAAATATTTATAGAAAGGAATTCAAAAAAAAAAAGAAAAAAGAAAAAAAGAGGGTTATTTTTGGAATGGGCCTTGGACCCATTGGCCTAAGCCTAGTGGGCCGAATGGCCGGCCCAAATGGAAGCCCACAAGAGGGAATTCGACCAGCCCAAGAGGAGTGGCCGGATGGCCCAACTCCAAAGCCCAACAAGCCCAAATCCAATTCAAAAATAAAAATGACAAGTGGCAAGGGGCAAGAGCATGCATTGGTGGGTTTGTAGGCAATCTCATGATTGCAAATGATGGGATTAAGGGAGTATAAAAAGGATGAGGAGAGAGAGGTGGCCGGTTCTTTGCTTCATTTCGTCCAAAGAGAGGGTGAGAGAGAGAGAGAGATTGCGAGAGAAAGAGGGAGAGGCCGAGAGGAAGAGGAAGAAGGGAGCCGTTCGTTCGCCGTCCGATCACCGTGTCCCGCCGCCGTTCGTCGTCGTTTATCCATCTTAGAGGCAAGTGGAGTCCGTAACTTCCCTTGCATGTTTGTTGTGGTGTTTGCATGTTAGATTTTAGGTATGATTCGTGCGAAAGACCGAGGTAAGAGTTGGTTATTTGTAAACCGTGTGACTGTTCTTGTTCGGTTTGCTGGAGTCAGTAGCTTGTTTGAGTTTGCATGTGTGTTTGAAGCTCGATTTTGGCTTCGGTGTCTTCATAAAAGTTGAAGCTAACGTCTTGTACTAGGACATACTAAAAATTCGTAGAAAACGATGGAGATTTGAGGGGTCAAAAGTTCTATCATACGGAGACCTAGATCTGCGAAATCTTCACTGACCTCTTGTTGATTTCTTGGTTGCATATTGATTTCTGTTGGAGATCTCACTTCGTTGTCTTCATGAAAGTTGTAGGTAACATCTTAAAATACAACATACTAAAATTTGAAGATAAATGAACGAGTATAGCCTAGTGAATCGGCTAGATCTTGGAGATGATCGATTCTGGTGGTGTGTTCCGAGACATCCGAGACTTGATGGACTTAAATGGTGACCATACTTTGGTTATTTGACCATGAATTTTGTATGAAATTGTGATCCTATTGATTTGTTTAGTGATTGTTTGAATACTATGATTTTGGGAAAATCATGGATATTAAATTTAATATTTATTTATGAAAATAAATAAATATAATAAAATAATAAAATAATAACAAAATAAAGTGGATTTTTATTTGGCCATGGATTCAATTCTATTTGTGTGGCATATGTGTGATGAGGTCTTTGCACATGTATTGGATTGAGATGTATATGTGATAAAGTCTTGGTATGCGTATGACATGGTCCTTGTACATGTATTGAATTGAGATGTGTATGGGATAAAGTTTTGGCATGTGTATGACATATGAATTGAGATGCAAGTGTGAATTCCATGTCAAGTGTGATTTGCTTGATACCATGCCATATGCCATGTTAAATTGAGATCAAAATAATGGTAAATGTGGATAATGATAAGTGAGGAAGTGGTTGTGGTGGATGATGATGCTCGGTGGCCTAGTGGCGTAATTCCGAAGATTCCCCGGGAGTGTTGGGATGCCCGGTGGTATACGGTACGTAATTCCAGGGGAGGCCTGGTGGTATGTCGGTACATAATTCCGGAAGCCTTGTCGGAGGTCTTTGCCCGAAAGGAATACCTCGCGATGCCAAGATTGGGGTGCGAGATGCCTGGCTAGAAGGGTAAAGGCTGGAAGCCCTGTCGGAGGTTTCTGCCCGAAGGGGATGCCTCGTGATGCTAGTTGGGATGCGAGATGCCCGGAATGTGGGGGGGCGGAAGCCCGGTGGCCATGGGATGGCTGGAATGCTTTGGGAACCCCGTCGGAGGTCTTTGCCCGAAGGGATGATGAAATTGATGATATGAGAAATGGGTGATGTGGTGATCAAATTTAAAGATAAAAGATGAAAATTAACCCATGATATGATATGCATGATGATATGCATGATGATGATGATGATGATATGTGATGTGATATGATGATCACCCATGATATGATATGCGTGATGATATGCATGATGATGATGATGATGATATGTGATATGATGATCACCCATGATATGATATGCATGATGATATGCATGATGATGATGATGATGATATGTGATGTGATATGATGATCACCCATGATATGATATGCATGATGATATGCATGATGATGATGATATGTGATGTGATATGATGATCACCCACGATATGATATGCATGATGATATACATGATGATGATGATGATGATAATATGTGATGTGATATGATGATCACCCATGATATGATATGCATGATGATATGCAATGGTGATGATAATGATAATGATATATGATATGGCATGTGTATTGTGACGATGTCATGATGATGATGACATGTATGATGTAATGATGCCATGATGATGATGATGATATAATGATGCGATGATGATGACATGTATGGTACGATGATGATATACATGTATGTGTCATAAATTGATATGATGATGCATGATAGTATGCGCATGGCTTCAAGGTAAGAAATGCCTGCAATGTATGATGATATGCATGATGCATTGAGTTGTTATTGGATTTCCCTATCTGCTGAGTGGTTGTACTCACCCCTTTTGGGGACCAACATTTCAGATTAGTAGATGGTTTGAGCGGTTGGATATGACCGCGAGGAGAAGGATAGCAAAGGAGGGAACCTTTGGACGCCGACACTAGTTGATGGACCTTAAGCATACGATTGTGGGAGAAGATGTCGGTCATCTTTTAAAAATATAGCCAAGTATAGAAAGACTGTGGCAATTTTGATGTATCGACTAATGATGTTCATCAAGTTATGTAAACAAAAGTGTACGGCTTTTATCTATAAATGTTTAGTTGGTGTGCATCAATTTCGGAATGTAGGGAAGGGAATTGTTGGATATGCTTCCGTTATATAAATTGCGCAAGGGACCGTTAATAAAAGATGTAAACCCCCATGGTTGTATGGACCCGCTACAATAGAAACGGTATCAGAGTGATATGTTAATAAGGAAAGTGAAAGGTAAGCGAACTGTGGCGACCCAAATCGGATCGGGGGCCGTCGAGGGGTGTCACAGCCTTTGTTGGTATCAGAGCTATGGTTTATTTGGAGTGATAAGGTGCCTCAGATGGAAATGAGGATAGAATGATGCACACCATAGGATGTAAAATGAAATAATTGAATAACGGGTGATGAGAATTCACTCGTAGATCCCTAGTAGTTTGTTTTGAGTTGCCTTTAGGTACCAGTAACATGTATATGTTACTTATGTAGTAGTAGTAGTTGCTTTGGATAGAGACAGTGAGTCTCAGATTTTCCTGAGGCAATGCTTGGAAATTGCAGGAAAATCATGGTACGAGCTGGAAGTGCTCATCCATCGAGGGCTGAAGCCTCTGTTGCAAGGGCTGAACCCCGCATGGAAGACATCCTGCAGGCATTGGCCAATATTGGAAATCTGATGAAAAGGCAAGTGCAGCAACAACTCGGAGTGGAACGTCGCCCTCAGGGACTAGTGGAACAATTTCTGAAATTGAAACCACTTAAGTTTAGTGGAATGGGAAGTCCTGAGGAGGCAGAACATTGGATTGATGGAATGGAACGGATTTTCCGGTTGTTGGACTGCAGTGATGCTGAGAGAATAGTTTTGGCAGAGTACCAGCTGGAGGGAAATGCAAAGTTTTGGTGGAGAGCTTCGAGGGATACGATCTTTCCACCAGGTACTGATGTGAACTGGGTAGAGTTTGTTAGGGCTTTTAATAGAAAGCATTTCTCTGATTGTGCCAAGGATAGGAAGATCACTGAATTTGTTCAGTTAGAACAAAGGGAGCTGATAGTAGACTAGTATGAGGCAAAATTTTCTGAATTGTCTAGGTATGCTCCTAGGTTGGTTGAGGATCGAGAGGAAAAGGCTAAGAGATTCCTGAAAGGATTAATGACTGATATTAGAAAACAACTAGTGCCTCTAAATATAAGGGATTATAATGAGATTTATGAGAGGGCACAGTTGGTGGAGCAAGAGTTAGTAAGAGAGCAACTAGAACCTAAGAGGCAGATGACCTTTAATGATGTTCGAAGAGCTAAGAGACCCTATCCTAGTCAAGGTCCGACTTGGGAATCTAAGAAAAAGAGTAACTTTGGAAATTTTAGAAGAGTTTGGAATGGCCCGATTTTAGGAAGAGCACCCTACCAGGGTAATTTTTGCTAGAGATGTGGTAGAGAACATGGGCCAGGACCTTGTAATAGCCAACTGAGATGTAATGGATGTGGGCAAATAGGACACTTTAAGAAAGATTGTCCACAAGGAAGGTCGCAGCCGAATGTCAGCTCGGTGCGACAAGTACAACAAAGTACTATTGGACCAAATCCACCAAGAAATCCACAAAGGCCACCACCACAAGGAAGGGTGTATGCAATCACTCAAGAGGAAGCAGGAGCTTCCAAAAGTGTTATCTCAGGTATGATTTTGATAGAGGGATAAGAAGGCATATGTTATTTGATATGAGTGACACGCATTCAGTTGTGTCCGAAAAATATAGATGATTGTGAGGAGTAGGAACAAATCTCTAGATATGCCTCTTCGTGTTTCTACATCGCTGAAAGATATGTTGTTATCTACGATGGCATGTGAGATGAGTGAGATAACCCTAGGGGAATGAGATAAGTTATCATCTAGGGAAAGCGAATAGAGTAGCAGATGCTCTTAGTCGTAAGTTGGCTATGGAAATGGCTAGTTTGAGGATGGCAGAATGGGATAAGCCAAAGCGGATAATATCTCTATAAGTTAATCCCTATTGAAACGAGACCCTTCAGTAGATGTGTAGTTTGGGTTCGAACCAGGCGAAAGCTGGTGTACCTGTAACGTCCCGGTTTGATGAGGGCAGGGAGTGGACGCCGAGGTCAGAGGACCTGAACAAGGAGCGGCTCCTGGCAGGCTTCTAGAATGGCAAAAGGGGACAGGAGTGAACCGAACTATGAACTGAACTGGAAATGTAGTGTTTCTGGGATAATTTTGTTAGAGTAGCGCAGTGGAAGCATGGTTAAGCTTGTAAAACTCTTGTTTGTGAAAAAGAAGAACAGGTAGATGCGTTTGTGCATTAATTATAGGCAATTGAATCGTGCGATTGTTAAGAGTAAGTGCCCATTTCCTAGAATTGATGACTTATTTGACCAACTGCAAGGAAGTTTGGTCTTTTCTAAAAGTTGATTTGAGATCAAGATATAAGTTAAGGATTAAGAAGAAGACATTCTTAAGACCATGTTTAGGACTCACTATGGACACTATTAGTTCCTGGTTATGCCATTTGGATTGACGAATGCCTTAGCTGCATTCATGGATTTAATGAGTAGGATACTTAAGCCTTATTTGAATCAAATTGTGATTGTCTTCATTTAATGATATCCTGATATATTCTAAAGGACCTAAGGAGCATGCGTAGCATCTAACCGTAGTGCTGCAAGCAAGGCTTAAGAAGTGGATTATAGAGAGTGAGTTATGAATTTGAGGATTAGGTTATGATCATTTGAGCTAATTAGTGACTTCCTATTTGAGGATTTCATTGGAAGTCTTGATGCGTTACATGGAGGTATTTAGTATGTATAGATTGATCTTGGAAGTCATGAGTTTGAGTGGTCATATGAGACATGAAATTATTTGAGGTTTATATGTTGGAATAATAGGTTTAATCGATAGTGGTCAACTTTTAATTTTAGATGATGATCTCAGTATGAAAAGGTTTGGTGGAATTAGTGAACATGATCATTTGTGGTTATAGTCTTTCCAAGGTGAAATGGTGGAAGTTCAAGTTGTGGATTGGATGAAAGATTAGTCTAAGAGATGACCATTTAGGATAAGATATGAGATATACTCGGTGGAAACTAGACAAATATTATTTTGGTGGATTGTCGATCTTTGAATTAAATAAGTTTTGGTGGACTATAGATATTTGAATCGAAGGAATGATGCTATATTTTAGGCTTGAATCTATGTTGCAGTGAATGCATAGTGAATGTCTTTGTTGGACTGAACCAAATGAGTTATTGGTGGTGTTGATTTTGATGGTTCTAGGCTTGAATTGGTGGTGACAAAGGTATAGAGATTACACCAACAGTTTTGGTGGAATAGCATGAAGGCGGACTTAGCTAAACATGTCTCCTAGTGTTTAACATGCCAGCAAGTGAAAGTCTACTAACCTATATAATGCATTGCCATTGTTGTCTGATGTAGTGCAGTTAGATTGGAAATACTTGAGTTTGGATGTTTTCAAAGCTCTAAGATTTTGCATGCAAACTACTTTGAAAATCTTAAGGTCGGGACTGAGTTCGATGACTCGCCAATGCATTGATTTCGATATTTCAAGAAAGGCTTAGGATTTTGGTATTTCAAAGTTTTTGGTTTCAAACATCTTGGACCAATATTATCGACTCGCCGAACTATGATTTTCAATACTTCAAGAAATGCTTATGGTTTTTGGAGAAAATTATCTCCTGCACATTCCAAGTTTTGAACTTCAATGGAAAAGCAGATTTTGATTGTGAACTGTTTTAGAAAATCTCTTGAATTTCATCAAAATTTATGAGTACTGTGACACCGTGCCCAAATGTTTTAAGAAATGTTTTCTATTTCAAAGAATTCTGAACTTTTTATAGAAAACATTCCAACCCATTGGAGTTGGGATTGAGATTGGAATTTGCCAACGTACCGATTTAAAAATTTACTAAGGGTTTTGATAAAGTATTTTATTTCGTGCCATGATGCAAGTGCAACTTAAGACTTTACATGTGAATTCCGAAAGACATTTGAAATTTAAACGTGATCATGGATTTTATGGAATTGGTATCATGCTTTGATTTTGTGAATTGGTTTCAACGATATGAGATTTACCTATTTTCAAAGACTATTATTGTTATATTGCTGTGTCTTTGAAAGCCTTATTTTGCACTATTTGATATCATGAAGTGGGATTTTCGAGAACTCAAAGGATTTCTCACATTGGTGATTTGAAAAAGTTTTGACATGGAAATGGCATATAATTTCAAAGCTTGCTCTTGTTGTGGAATGCTTTTGAAAACCCTAGTTTGTATTGTTTGATTTCATGAAGGAAGATTCTCAAGCATTCAAAAGAAATTTCAGATGTGGTTATTGTTTTAAAACTGTTTATGGTGTTGAGATAAATTAAGACATGTTAAGAGCTTGCATCCTTAACTTTAGAGGTAGTATCAACCCGACCCTAGTTGCATACTCGATCATGAAGCCATCAAAATAGATGAGGAAGTGAGGTACATTAAGGAGCCTGTGCAAGTATTGGATTGAAAGAAACAAATTCTCAGGACCAAGAGAATTCCTTTGGTTAAGATATTATGGCGACATCATGATGTGGAAGAAGCCACATGGGAAAGTGAGGTTCAAATGAAGGAAACGTACCCTTATTTATTTCAGGAAGGCGCGAGTAGTGCTTGAATTTCGAGGACGAAATTCTCTAAGGTGGGGAGAATTGTGGCATCCCAGAAATTCAAAGCCAAGCCTTAAGGTGTGTTAAAGTCTTTAATTAGGTGGTAGAATTTTCATGGCTTATGTTTTGGCCGTTAGTCTTTTAATTTGATGATTTGTGCTTGTGATTGTGGAAATTTAAATTTAATAGATTAATAATCTATGCTTGGCCATATGATTTAAATTTCAATAATTAAAATATCCCAAGAATTTGGCCAAGATGAAATTTGAATTTGGAAATATTTATAGAAAGGAATTCAAAAAAAAAAAAAAAAGAAAAAAGAGGGTTATTTTTGGAATGGGCCTTGGACCCATTGGCCTAAGACTAGTGGGCCGAATGGCCGGCCCAAATGGAAGCCCACAAGAGGGAATTCGACCAGCCCAAGAGGAGTGGCCGGATGGCCCAACTCCAAAGCCCAACAAGCCCAAATCCAATTCAAAAATAAAAATGACAAGTGGCAAGGGGCAAGAGCATGCATTGGTGGGTTTGTAGGCAATCTCATGATTGCAAATGATGGGATTAAGGGAGTACAAAAAGGATGAGGAGAGAGAGGTGGCCGGTTCTTTGCTTCATTTCGTCCAAAGAGAGGGTGAGAGAGAGAGAGAGATTGCGAGAGAAAGAGGGAGAGGCCGAGAGGAAGAGGAAGGAGGGAGCCGTTCGTTCGCCGTCCGATCACCGTGTCCCGCCGCCGTTCGTCGTCGTTTATCCATCTTAGAGGCAAGTGGAGTCCGTAACTTCTCTTGCATGTTTGTTGTGGTGTTTGCATGTTAGATTTTAGGTATGATTCGTGCGAAAGACCGAGGTAAGAGTTGGTTATTTGTAAACCGTGTGACTGTTCTTGTTCGGTTTGCTGGAGTCAGTAGCTTGTTTGAGTTTGCATGTGTGTTTGAAGCTCGATTTTGGCTTCGGTGTCTTCATGAAAGTTGAAGCTAACGTCTTGTACTATGACATACTAAAAATTCGTAGAAAACGATGGAGATTTGAGGGGTCAAAGGTTCTATCATACGGAGACCCTAGATCTGCGAAATCTTCACTGACCTCTTGTTGATTTCTTGGTTGCATGTTGATTTCTGTTGGAGATCTCACTTCGTTGTCTTCATGAAAGTTGTAGGTAACATCTTAAAATACAACATAATAAAATTTGAAGAGAAATGAACGAGTATAGCCTAGTGAATCGGCTAGATCTTGGAGATGATCGATTCTGGTGGTGTGTTCCCGAGACATCCGAGACTTGATGGACTTAAACGGTGACCATACTTTGGTTATTTGACCTAAAACTTGTAAAGGACACTTTGATACATAACATACTCAAATTTCAGAGGAAACGAAAGAGAATAGATGGGTGAAATCTAAAAATTTCGGAGAAGTGTATTCTGGACGACGCGGTAGTGGTTCCAGAAGTTTCGTGGGGTTTTATAAATTAATATAAAAATAATTTGGCTTAGAGTTCTTCACGAAAAGTGCACGAAAATGTCTTGGCTATCACCCTGTAAAATTTCGTAATTTTTGAAGGCCATATGAGTATTTTAATCGAATTTATTTGGAAACTGTGCAATTCTGGTCATTATCCGAATATCACGTGCTAATTTGTGGAAATTGTGAAATTATGAGAAATTCAATTTGGCCATGAATTTTGTATGAAATTGTGATCCTATTGATTTGTTTAGTGATTGTTTGAATACTATGATTTTGGGAAAATCATGGATATTAAATTTAATATTTATTTATGAAAATAAATAAATATAATAAAATAATAAAATAATAATAAAATAATAAAATAATAACAAAATAAAGTGGATTTTTATTTGGCCATGGATTCAATTCTATTTGTGTGGCATATGTGTGATGAGGTCTTTGCACATGTATTGGATTGAGATGTATATGTGATAAAGTCTTGGTATGCGTATGACATGGTCCTTGTACATGTATTGAGTTGAGATGTGTATGGGATAAAGTTTTGGCATGTGTATGACATATGAATTGAGATGCAAGTGTGAATTCCATGTCAAGTGTGATTTGCTTGATACCATGCCATATGCCATGTTAAATTGAGATCAAAATAATGGTAAATGTGGATAATGATAAGTGAGGAAGTGGTTGTGGTGGATGATGATGCTCGGTGGCCTAGTGGCGTAATTCCGAAGATTCCGTGGGAGTGTCAGGATGCTCGATGGTATACGGTACGTAATTCCAGTGGGAGGCCTCGGGTGGTATGTCGGTACATAATTCCGGAAGCCTTGTCGGAGGTCTTTGCCCGAAATGAATACCTCGCGATGCCAAGATTGGGGTGCGAGATGCCTGGCTAGAAGGGTAAAGGCCGGAAGCCCTGTCGGAGGTTTCGCCCGAAGGGAATGCCTCGTGATGCTAGTTAGGATGCGAGATGCCCGGAATGTGGGGGCCGGAAGCCCGGTGGCCATGGGATGGCTGGAATGGGAACCCCGTCGGAGGTTTTTGCTCGAAGGGATGATGAAATTGATGATTTGAGAAATGGGTGATGTGGTGATCAAATTTAAAGATAAAAGATGAAAATTAACCCATGATATGATATGCATGATGATATGCATGATGATGATGATGATGATATGTGATGTGATATGATGATCACCCATGATATGATATGCGTGATGATATGCATGATGATGATGATGATGATATGTGATATGATGATCACCCACGATATGATATGCATGATGATATGCATGATGATGATGATGATGATGTATGATGTGATGTGATATGATGATCACCCATGATATGATATGCATGATGATATGCATGATGATGATGATATGTGATGTGATATGATGATCACCACGATATGATATGCATGATGATATGCATGATGATGATGATGATGATAATATGTGATGTGATATGATGATCACCCATGATATGATATGCATGATGATATGCAATGGTGATGATAATGATAATGATATATGATATGGCATGTGTATTGTGACGATGTCATGATGATGATGACATGTATGATGTAATGATGCCATGATGATGATGATGATATAATGATGCGATGATGATGATGATGATGACATGTATGGTACGATGATGATATACATGTATGTGTCATAAATTGATATGATGATGCATGATAGTATGCGCATGGCTTCAAGGTAAGAAATGCCTGCAATGTATGATGATATGCATGATGCATTGAGTTGTTATTGGATTTCCCTATCCGCCGAGTGGTTGTACTCACCCCTTTTTGGGGACCAACATTTCAGATTAGTAGATGGTTTGAGCGGTTGGATATGACCGCGAGGAGAAGGATAGCAAAGGAGGGAACCTTTGGACGCCGACACTAGTTGATGGACCTTAAGCATACGACAGGGGAGAAGATGTCGGTCATCTTTTAAAATATAGCCAAGTATAGAAAGACGTGGCAATTTTGATGTATCGACTAATGATGTTCATCAAGTTATGTAAACAAAAGTGTACGGCTTTTATCTATAAATGTTTAGTTGGTGTGCATCAATTTCGGAATGTAGGGAAGGGAATTGTTGGATATGCTTCCGTTATATAAATTGCGCAAGGGACCGTTAATAAAAGATGTAAACCCCATGGTTGTATGGACCCGCTACAATAGAAACGGTATCAGAGTGATATGTTAATAAGGAAAGTGAAAGGTAAGCGAACTGTGGCGACCCAAATCGGATCGGGGGCCGTCGAGGGGTGTCACACAATGTGTCCTCGAGTGTTTGATGTCATCATCATCGGCACTGCATGCAGACGAACTATGTGATGGACATACCACTTCGCGTGCCTATCAAAATCAAGGTCCTTTCGCATTTCGATGAAGTGAGCCAACTTTGTCAACCTGTCGATCACTACCTAAATAGAATCATTGCCTCTCTCACTCCTCAGTAAGCCTGTTACAAAATCCATTGTGACATGTTCCCATTTCCACTCGGGAATCTCGAGAGGTTGTAGAAGTCCTGCACGGCTTACAGTACTGTGCCTTCATTTGCTGACACGTTAGATATTTGACAACAAACTTGGTGATGTCTGCCTTCATACCAGACCATCAGTAGCGTTGACACAAATTCTGATACATCTTCGTGTTGCTAGGATGAATGTTGTAACTACTACGATAGGCTTCTGACAAAATCTCTTCCCTGAGTGCTACATCGTCAAGATCACACAATCATCCTTGGAACTTCAGTGTTCCACCTTCAGAAATCTGGAAGTCAGCTTTTCTCTTATCAGTGTCTCTTGCAGGATCTTTTGAATCTCTGGGTCTATCCACTAAAGCGTCTTAATTTTGATTTGAGCATCCGGCTCAATTTTGATGGTGGCCATAAGATTTGAAATATGGCCAACCTCAAATTTGAAAATCGAATCTCGTGCTCTCTCAAGTAAAATCCATTTCTTGACCATCATTTGTGCAACTGAAGATTTCTGACTTTACAGCGTCTGCGACTTTATTCGTCTTTCTAGGGTGATACAAGATATCACAATCCTAGTCCTTTAGAAGTTCCATCCAGCATCGTTGTCTCATATTCAACTCATTCTAAGAGAATAAATACTTGAGACTTTGATGGTTAGTGAAGATCTGGAATCTTTCTCCACACAAATAATATCTCCAAATCTTTAGGCCGGAAATAATTGCTGCGAGTTCTAAATCATGCGTCGGGTAATTCAGCTCGTGAGGTCTTAATTGATGGGAGGCGTATGCAACAACTCTACCATGTTGCATCAGCATGCAACCCAGTCCTCGAAATGACGCATCACTATAGATCTTGTATCCTCTAGGGTCGGATGATATGGTTAGCACAGGTGCGGTAGTCAGCTTCTGCTTAAGATTGAAAACTACACTCGCACTTGTCTGTTCAGACAAATTTCTCTTCCTTCTTTAGTAGTCGAGTCAATGGCAATGCTAACGTGGAAAATTCTTCCATGAACCTTCTATAGTAACTTGTCAAACCTAAAAAGCCTTTGATCTCTATCACAGTTGTCAGTCTTGGCCAGTTGGTCACTGCTTCAATTTTGGTTGAGTCTACGAAAATTCCTTCACCTGAAATCAAGTGACTTGGGAACGCCACACGAGTCGACCAAAACTCGCACTTTGCTAAACTTAGCGCATAACCCATGAATCATTAGGGTTTGAAGTACCATTCTTAGATGTCTCTTGTGCTCCTCAGTACTCTTCAAATACACTAGAAAATCATCGATAGACACGATCATGAACTGATCTAGATATTCTTTGAACATTCGGTTTGTCAAATCCATAAAAGTAGGTGGAGTGTTCGTCGAACCAAACAACATTACAATGAACTCATAATGGCCGTATCGCGTACGAGACGTTTACTTCGACATGTCCTCCTTTCTGATTCTCAACTGATGATACCCTATCCTCCAGTCAATCTTTGAAAATATCAATGTTCCTTATAGTTGAATAAACAAGTCGTCGATCCTTGGGAGTGGATACTTATTCTTGATCGTCACCTGATTGAGTTGACGATAGCCAATGCATAGATGCAACGAACCATCTTTCTTCTTTACAAACAGATTTGGTGCTCCCTAAGGTGATGCACTGGGAAGTATAAATCCTTTATTCAACAATTCTTGCATCTACACCTTCAGTTCTTTCAACTTAGATAACGACATCCGGTAAGGAACCTTAGAGATGGGCTTTGTCCCAAGCGCCAACTCGATTGTGAATTCATGTAGAAACACATTTGAAAATGCTTGAACTACTACAATGCCCTCAATCTTTAGTTCCTCAACTGTCTAATCTATGACAATCACCAAGTAACCTTGGCAACCCCCGTCTAACTAGGGGTGAGCATGGTCCGGGTTGGTTCGGGCCACCCCCTAACCTAGGACCAACCCGTATAGTGTCGGTCCTCAATTTTTAGGACCGAGGACCTACCCTATTGAGTCTGGGACCAAGGACCAGACCGACCCAATGGGTTCGGTCTGGTTCCAGGGTCAACCCGGGACCGATCGATAATTTTTTTCGTCTTATTTTTTATACTTCCTAAAAAAAGCAAACCTACAAATTCAAATTACACATCCATCGACAATACGACATTGTGCAATTAAACTATAAATACCAATACATATTTAGCAAATCTAAGATGACACAATAATAAAAATTTCGTACCTACTAACTGCTCATCGAGATATGGGACAAGATGGAAAGTTCTTGTAATCATCTATCTTTAATATTCATAACACCATATGCAAAAGCGTTTTCCTGCATTTGATCACGTAGAGTTCACTCAACCAAAAAATGAGCTTCACACCACTTAACTAGCAAATCACTATATCCACTGCAGTACTACTCTACTCTTCAAAAACTTCTATCATTTGACACAAATTGAAAAGCAAAGTGCAACTAAAATTCATTAGTACAATTAAACCATAAAAAGTCAAAATACTTAATATAAATCATGAATATATAACTTCACATCTTGTTAATTCGCTTGAACTTCTAAACACCTGAAAACAAAACAAATTACATATAATTAATACTCAACAAAAGTTTTAAATTGAAATTACTATTAGTGCTATTAATAGAACATCTCAATATAATATAATATAACAGACATTTTACTTAGGTTTGAATACATAAAAGAATTATAAATAATATAATATAATACAATATAATATAATATATAGGGTTGGTCCAGGGTTGGACCGACCCAAAACTCTTAGGATCAAGGACCAACCCGTACAGTGTTGGTCTTGGAATTTCAGAACCAAGGACCGACCCAATCCCCTTAGAGACCGGACCAGGACCAGCAGGGTTGGGCTGGTCCGTGGTCGGTCCGTGGTTGACCCTAAACCGCTGCTCACCCCTACGTCTAACAGACGGGTTGCCTCAAGCGACGAGATTAAGGAAATTGAAGGTCCTCCTCGACTCCCATTAAACTCAAAACTTCCACATGCTAACGGATTAAACTGGGTTACTTCATGACCACAATTCATTATCACAAAATGTTCCATGAGCCCAAACATTTTCATATATATCAAAGTTATACATAAGCAACTAATCAAGTACAACTCTCGCCAATGATTCTTCTTTCTACAGCTTTATTACAACAAATTGAAATTCCATAATTAACCCAAAACTCTACTACGCCACTATGATAAAATCACCCCAAAACATTCTACAAACTCGGCACACAACTGGTGAGTCATTTGTCTTCTATTGGTTAACAACATGCACCCTTACTTGCACTTGGGGCTTGTTCCAAATATCCCATTGAATGTCTTGTAGCGCATTCCCTCTGTTCTGTCCTATTGACGGTGGCGGCAGTAGCAGCTATGATCTCATTGACCTTCTAGAACAGTCTTTGATCAGGTGGCCATACTGGCGACACTCGTATCAAGTTCTTTTCCTAAGAAAACACGAGGCCGATCCATGTTGTCTCCTACAAAAACGACATACTCCATTATGATTCGGTGCTAACTTGTCTATCCCATCCTTCCTGTTGGGTGGAATAGAATACCTTTCTCATGATATCAGCCTTTTCTCTAATCGATTTCCATCTTTGCAGGAATCGAATCTTGATCCAGATGCGGTAGCTTGCTCCTCGATCACAATTCTAGGCTGAACCTCAGCAAGTACGGTAACAACAGCGGTGATAGCACTGGCAGCGATAGTGACATTGATCCTGAGCGTGCTGGCTTAACAAGCTCCCAAAGGTCACTAGCGCCTGAACAATCTCATTGAACCTATGATCACTCGATGCTGTTACACTAGTACCAGCCTACGGCAGTACTCTCTCACTCACGCTAGCCTGAGCCGACGCTCTACCATGACTACCTCGGATACCAATCCCTGTCGGCGTTCTTCTCCGAGTCATAGAGGCTACTGCCTTCTTACTAGGAATCCTCAGCTTCTGATCACTCATGTTACAAGATTTTTATAGAAACCTATTTTTTTCTAGTTCCAATACCAGATTAGAATTTGAGTGACCCACACCAAACAAGCTACGTATAAGTTATCAATCACATGCACCAACATGAAATAAATGCCATTTCTATTAACTATCCCATAACTTATAGCACCTTATCACTCCAACTATCGACCGGCTTTGATATCACTAAATGGGGATGTCACGCCCCGATCCTCCGAGTGCGTGCTCATCCCTCAGTGGCCGATTAAATTGCGACGTCCTAGGACGCGTCGCCGATCCATTCATTTTAATACGCATGCGGAAGCGAAATAAATACCTAGGGTATACTGCTCATTCTAAACTAATATATTAAAGCCCTCGGGCTGATATAGTATACCATTCTACTCAACCAGTAATTTCACCACTTTTACCATACTCGACAAAAATAATCGTGTGTGGGTACATGGTCGGACTCCACCAAAAATATAATATATGTACTCCCACTAATTATATAATTGATAAAAACATTTTTTGCGTTGTAAATTGACACTCAATGATTTTCTAATTAAATACCGAAATTATCAAATTTTGAGATAAATACCCCAAAATTACAATTCACACTCAAATTGCACAAACCAGCACTCAATTAAATAAACCAATCATACCACTATGATCAGCACAAAATTCTGGTCATCGGCTATTCTGGTCTAATTTTCAAAAAATAATAATTAATTAAATAATTACCAAAATTAATTAATAAATACCACTAAATAGCAAAAATGCACACTTGGGCCAAAAAAGCCTAATTAAATACCTAAATAGGCCCAGAAAATTTCCGAACCTAATTAAAAAAATATTACGACTTATGTACTTGTTAATTACACTACTCTAAGCACCTAACATGCAATATTGAACGATTAAAGTACTAATCTATTCAAATTAACCACTTAAATGATTCTTAGTCTAAACTAATAAACTCTTAAGCATAATTAACTCCCTAAGCGGAGATTAGTAAGTAAATTCATTGAATTTGCGTGTCGGTGAGTCCACAGTGACGGCAATGTGGAGATGGGGGAGAAACTCCGAAGCGGCGATGCCAAAGGAGGCCAAACCGAGGCTGAAATTGGCTGTGCAAAGCTCACAGTTGCTGGGCTGACTTCGAGAGGCTATTGGCCTCGGCTCGACGGGCGGTTGAGTTTGTGGACGTTGGAGTTCACTTCGACTTCACTGGAGGAGAGGGGTTGACTAGACAGGGAAGATGAGTTGCGAACGTGGCAGCAAAGAAAGAAGATTGCTGGGTGCTTTTGTGAGGAGGGGACACAGAGTGGTGGAGTTGCAAGGGACTGCTGGTGGCTTGGCAGAGGCAGAGGGAAGTTTGGTGGGTTGACTTTGGTGTGTGGGGGCTAGTATTTGACCGAGCGTGGAAGTGCTGCGGACACGTGGGGTGTGAGGGGGATCATGGAGTTGCTTCGGTGCATGGGCTAGTGGAGACGCACATGAAGATGGAAGGAGCTGCTGTTGAAGAGAATGAAAGAAAGCCGAAGATAGAGGGGTCGGCTTTGAGAAAAAAATAAAAGGAAGACAGCTGGGAGGGGCTGCTAGCTTGGCGTGCGTAAGAAGAGAGAGAGAGAGAGAGAGAGAGAGAGAGAGAGATGTCGGCAGAGAGAGTCCAACGTGAGAGTGAGAGAAAAAGTCCAAGTCAAAGAGAGAAAAAGGGATTGAAGACCATTGCAAGGGTTGTCGGGTGGAGGGGAAACGCGCGAGAGGGGAGTTCAAGAAGGGGGAAGAAAAGCTAAATAAAATATTTCATATTTATCCAATCTTGGCCCCACAAGCTCTCAAACAAAACTATTTTGTCCCCTAAGCCTTCATGCACATAAAAACCCACAAATAGCTAGGTTGATGTCCACACATTGCAACCTCCATAGAAGCCTACGAATTTCACTCAATTGGACTTCAATTTCTTCAATTTGATGTCCAATTTTGCAGAGGGAGAAGCCCACACGATTTCTGCGAGTTCCCTTCACCACACAGCTCAGTTTGGGAGCTAGAATTCTCTTCAATTTAGCCTATATGAATTTTTCGTTCTTTTCCTAATCGTCTGAATTGATTTTCTGTAAAAATCCCAAACTCACTGAAAATTCCTCAAAAGATGAGTCGACGCTCCTAAAATAATTCGTGACATGATAGGACTTTCAATTTTTGAAATTAGGTTCAAATTCACGCTTAATTTCAACTCAAAAGATGAGTCGACGCTCCTAAAATAATTCGTGACATTATAGGACTTTTAATTTTTGAAATCAGGTTCAAATTCACGGTTAATTTCAACTGGACGTGATTTTAGCGTGACCTAACCTACTAGGTAGTTTTTGTGAAAGCTAGTACAAGCACCTAGAGGGGGGTGAATAGGTGCGAAAACAAATTTTCCAGAGTGAAGTGAATAATTTTACTTTTAAACCAACTCTAATTATCAATAGATTATGAAAAGAAAATTAGACTTCTAATAATCAAATAGAATTACCATCAATCTTAAGGAAGATAATAAGAACACAAGATTTATAGTGATTCGGCTTAATCCAAACCTATGTCCATTCTTTCACACTGACAACTCACCGGCTGGATTTCACTAAGAATCAAAAGAGTTATTGCATAATAGCTCTTCCTTGATTCCACAAAGTGTAGAGACTCTACTACACTTTCTCAAGGTCTCACAGAAGTATAAATTCTCTTTTGAGTACAAGTTCACACTTAACAATCAAATTGACAAAGAACAAGGAGCTTCAGATTTTGGAATTTCTCTATCGTGCACACACTCGAATAACTGGAATGTTTTCTTTATATATTCCTTCATGCCATCACACCCGTTGGCACTTACCAAAAGAGTTCTTCCAATCTACCCGTTGGATATAATCAATTAGGGAGATTTTGAGTTATTTAAGGAATATGACGATAGCCCACCAATCCTGCTCGCCCATACAATCAGGATCTAGGTTTCCAAAAGTAGAACCTTCTAAGTATATTTCGCCAATCAACGAATTCGAAATCCCTGAATCAATCTCAATTTGAATAATGGATTTCGTGATGCTATATCCAGCCAATAGATCTTTTTCAGTCGATAGAATCAAATCCTTAACGAAATACTCAGCTTTGGATAAGTCTTTTTCGATGGTCTAGAAACTATCAATGAGGATAGACTTTAAATCTTGAGCCTGGCGGTCCGTCGGTCTTCAGACTTTGATGAAAGAGTCTACAAGTCTTCATACTAGACTGATGGAAACGTTTTGTCAGCTTCAAAACACTCAAGGAAGTTTTCTCCAACATTCTCCCCCTTTTTGATGGTGACAAAACTTTCTTGTAGATTTGGATATCTTTGACCTGCAAAACAATACTCAAGCAAACATGAAAATCTCACAAAAGATAATTGGCTTAGTAAAGACAACATTAAAATCTGCATCCATAGGAAATAAGTTAGTCCTGTAAATGAGCAACTATCTTTGCCATGAAATACCAATAGTGCTTAAAATAAACAAACGATCAAACAATCCAAATCCAAATCCAGTCACAACCAAACAGCCAAACAAAAGTAAAGTCAATCAAAAAAGTCAATAGTTAAATCTCAAATCTCAAATATGCACAACATCTCTCTCCCTTTTTGTCAGCATTAAAAAAGTAGACGACGGAAGGAGAATGGAATTAGGATTGCTTTGGAACACGAACAAGCTAGAAATCTCTCATGGACTGGACAATCCCTTCCAGCTTTTTCAAGTCCTCATTCAGTTGAGCCACATCTTCACCCTTGGCATTTGCTTGAACTTGAAGAGCAAATGCATGAATTTGATCATGCAAAGAAACTGAATAGGCTTGACCTGCGTTATGCAAGTTCTGAACTTCGCATCCTAGAGCATAAATTTGGCCTCGCATCTCCATAAGAACATCAAGCACTTTGCGAAAGTCTGTTGAATTATTAGTCTGAGTACTAGCTTCTGCATAATCAATAGGTGTATTGACAGATGATGGCAAGTTAGCACGATCACTCAGATTTGGCGATGAAACCTCATGGCCTTCCTCAGGGAATTGAGAGGCATAGATGTCTTCTAGATTTGCAGGTGAACGACTCACTCCTTCACTAGTAGCAGCAATTGAAGATGTACCTTTTTCTCAGCATCTCCCCCTGTTTCATTGCCTTCAGCGGTGAGAAGCACTCTTCATGCTCTGTTTCCTCTTGTTCACCTCTTCCCTCTTCTTCTTCTACAATCCTTTCTTCCTCTCCTTCTTTCTCCATTGATTTTTCTCTCCACTCTTTTGTTCGATCTCTTCTCTGTCTTGATCCTCTCTCTCCTTTGTCTCTGGAATAGAACGACTTAAGTTTTTCAATGCAAGAGTAGAAATTGTGATATCATCCTCATCCTCTTCATCCTCCAAGATGAGTGCTCTTCTTTTCTTGGATGGAGCAACCATGGGCTCTTTCCCTTTACATTTTGCAGCCGAAGAGACTAGGTGAGTTTTGACAGGGGTTTTCTCCTTGAATCGCTCCAAAGCCTTGTTAAGTTCCTTCAAATGCATTTTGGAGACCATTTTCAGTCCCACCACCATTTGATCACATGTTCAAACACATAGAATCCTAGGAGGCTGAATGTTCAAATGTCTGAATAACTTAGTGATAAGTGCTGAGTAAGGAAGTTGTCCCTTGTCTTTCACCATCGTTCTGTACATGTGGAACATGATAGTGTGTGGGAGAGAGAACTTTTTGCCAGCGTTAATGGCATACATCAGTTTTGTCTTCGAGTTTGAAACATTGGTCTTCGAAGTCGATTTGGGTCTGAGGCAGTTGATCACTATCTTGTGAAGCAAAATATTTGAGGCATTCATCCTCAAATATGAAATCTTTCCTTCCGCCATTCTATCCCAAACAAGCTCTACCGTCGCACGTCCAATAGACACACTGATTGGTTTAAATTTCCCTCTTTCAACCCCAATCACATTAGCCAATATATCCATGTCAACTAAATAGTCCTGATCTTGAAAATTGAAATAGAATCTATTTGCATCCAAGAAACTTATATTGGAATAGAAGTAAGCAGTCAGTTCAGCATGAGCCTCTGTCATTTTAGAACAAAACCGTTCTAGTTGAAGAAGATTAAATTTGTCTCATAGCTTAACATTCAGAGAATCAAGAAAATCAAAGTCCACACTTCTAGGGTTAATCACATCACACTTTAGCAACTTAGAGTACAGTCGGTTGTGTTCCTCCGAGCGAAACAAATCTGTCCTTTTGCTTCGGATTTTTGCTGCAACACCCATTCTGGGCTTCAAATGAGTGTACATCCTATCATCATCATTCCCATAAGGTTGACTCAGCCCTCCAACACGTGGATCGCTTGGGATATTTGCAAATGCTTCCTCTGCTGACCCTGCAGGAGCAATTCCCAATTGTTCCATTGTGGGTAAAAAGTGAGTTTCATTTTGATACCCTGAATTCATCAATATAGTTCAAGGGACTACCACCCTTCTTCAAAGCATAGTAAAGCTTAAAAATAAAAGTGGGCTTTTGAGTTCTTATAAGTTCTGCATTTTCGATGATTTTTTCCTCTTCTCGATGTTCAATATTCTGAGGTCTAGATGGAGAAGATGGACGCTGTTGAGAATGTTGTGGGCTCTGCTACTGTCTAGGAGATTCTTCTTCCTCGATGAGGTTAAAATGTGTAGGACCCTCACACATTTGCTGTGATCCCCTGTTCGCGATCCTTGAAGATTTTCTTTGAGATGACATTCTTCACAGTCTTTGAGAGATTCCAAGCTTGTTTTGCAAGAAAGGTGAAATTTTTTTGAGGATTAAACAAGGGAAGAAAAGAGAAGTTGAAGATCTGTGCTTTCTTAGGGTTTTGTGTGTAGAACTGAGAAAAACCAATATTATATAAAGCAATTGAAGCGAGGCATACGGAACGACGTAAAACTAAAAATAAAAATGCATTTTCAAAAAATAACTGCCTTTTTGAAAAAATAGATAATTGTCATTTCAAAAATAACTTCTTTTTCGAAAAGGAATGATTGCAATAATCATGAAAACTGTGAAATATAACATCAATCAATTACGGATTAATAGATGATCGTACCTTTTCGAGATTTTATCGAGAGATAAATTTCTAAAATAGAAATAATTTACAGTCGTGAATCTTGATTGTCGAGTCTGAGTGTCTTTAGACTTTTAGCCCTGAGTCTGAACTTCCTTAGACTTTAAGATATTGAGTCTGGAACGAATAATTTCAAATTGACTTTTCTCCAAAGGTTTTGTAAAAATGTCCGCCAGTTGATTCTTTGAATCAATAAACTGAATCGAGACTTCTCCATTTTGAACATGATCTCTAATGAAATGATATATGCTTTGCTCTTGAATAAAGAATTGGATGCTTGGTGAGATTGATTGCGTTGGTGTTGTCACATTTGATTTCAGTGCACGAATCTTCAATTCCAAAGTCTCTTAGCTGTTGTTTTTATCCACAGAATTTGTGAACAACAACTTCCAAGAGCTACATACTCTGCTTCTGTAGTAGAAAGGGCTACGGTACTTTGCTTCCTTGAAAATCAAGATATTGTCCTGTTACCAAGCAATTGACAAGTGCCCGGGGTGCTCTTTCTATCACTTTGCATCCTGTTAGGTCTGTGTCTGAATATCCAAGAATAGTAAATTCTCCTTCTTTAGGATACCAAAGACCTAAATTTGAAGTTGAGGTAATGTATTTGATAATACGTTTTGCAGCACTGAAATGAGATTCGTTGGGGTCTGATTGAAATCTTGTGGCATCCCAAAATTTCATGACAACCCCTGGATATACCATGAACCATGATTAGGTAATGGAAGTGCCGTTTGATTTTGTGTTAGCCATTAAGTTGACGAATTTCAATCAGTTTAAGGCCAAGCATTGTAAAGGATGATTGCTTGGATGGAGATGTATCTTCAAGTGACCCAAGTATTTATTAAAGTGCAAATTGATATACAAATCTTATCCTTGGTGGTGCACTTTATAAGTAGAATTTTATTGATTTAAATTATAAAGTTTTGTGGGCTTATAGGTTGAAATTAGAAGTTTATTTAAATAAGGGTTAAATGGAATAGGAATAGGAGAGGGTGGGCTGATTTTTTTGGGCCCAAAAGCCCGTCCAACCAGCCCATGCCAGCCCCTTGGTCGACTGGCCCAAACCTTGAAGCCCATAACCCTTGCATGCGAGCTGCCAAGTGGCATGGAGGTTGCGCAAGGTGTGGCTGCCCCCTTTGGCCATCTTGGGCGGCCACATGCAGCTGCAATGATTAAAGGAAAGGGAAATAAAAAGAGAGAGAGAGAGTGGCCGGTTGAGGGGGTTGTCGCCCAAGCCAAGTGAGAGAGAGAGAGAGAGAGTTGCGAGAGAGGGAGAAACCGAGGGAGAAAGGGAGAAGCCGCGCAAGGAGGAAGGCCTGCTCACTGTCCGTCCGTCCGTCGCCGACCGTGTGCCTCGTTTGCTCGATTTTGGAGGCAAGTTAGGATCTATTTTCTACTCTTGCATGTGTGTCTTGCATGTGTGTTTGAAATTGTGCTGAAATTCGGGTGTTTAGGAGTGAGAAACCGAATCTAGTGTGTTTTGTTTTTGAAATAGCTTGCTGTTTTCGAGTATACCGCCTGACCCAGAATATTGTAGAGGCTTGCATGCGTGTTTCGAGTTGGATTTTGACTTCGACTCCTTCATGAAAGTTGTAGACACCATCACAAAATATAACATAATAAAATTTGAGACAAAAAGGTAGAGTTTTAAGGGGTAAAACCCTCCTTCTACGGAGACACTAGATCTGGAACTGCTTTGCTGACCTCTTGGTGGTTTTGTGTGTTTCATGCTGCTTTTTACCGAGAATCTCACTTCTACTTCTTCACAAAAGTTGTATAGAGCATCCTAAAGAATAACATACTCAAATTTTAGGTAAAATGAGCAAGTGTAGCCTAGTGAAACGATTTTCTTTTGAAGACGGTAAATCTGGAAATGCGGTACTGGACACCCGAGACTTCTTAGACCTATATGGTGACTATGCTTTGAGAATCTCACTTAGATCCCTTAATGAAAGTTGTAGGGGATCTCGTGAGGCAAAAAATATCAAAATTTCAGAGGAAATTATGGAAGATAAGTAAGTGAAACCGTGATTTTTCGGAGACAGCTAAACTGCACTGTTCGATATTAGGAACAGGAGCTTCGACCGTCTATAGTAAATTATCTAGAGCGAATCTAGCCTAGATGTCTTCATGAAAAATCTACCTTAGGGTCTTGAATATCACCTGGTAAAATTTAATAATTTTTGGAGGTCATTCGGGTATTTTAATCGAAATATTTCAAGAACTGCGCAATCTGATTTTATCCGAATTTTGCATGCTGTATTGTGTGAGCTATATCTTCTTGTGTGAAACTCTTTTGGTCATGTGTTCTTCATGAAATTGATACCTTTATGTCTTATCTATTACATGCTCTGATTGTATGATTTTTGAATATCATATGGATATTTAATTTACATGTTTTCCAAAATTGTGTAAGCTGGAATTTGCTAAATTTCAAAAAAAGTCATGATGTATGGATTATTCTAAGTTGTATGGACCCCATGGATTGTATTGTCATGAGTGGTTGTATCTTGCTGCATGTATGATGATGATTGGAAATGCATATAAGAATCAAATGATGA
This sequence comes from Eucalyptus grandis, assembly GCF_016545825.1. Taxonomy (NCBI): domain Eukaryota; kingdom Viridiplantae; phylum Streptophyta; class Magnoliopsida; order Myrtales; family Myrtaceae; genus Eucalyptus; species Eucalyptus grandis. The sequence goes on from NW_024096436.1 coordinate 161,631, forward strand.
AAATGATCTTGTTTGCCATCACATCATATGCCATGTTGAAATTGAGCTATAATTAAAAATGAGATGTATGAGAATATGCATTGTGGTGATGAAAAGACTGTTGGAGGTGTGAGCCAACAATGCCCTGGGAGTGTCGGGATGCCCGGTGGTATACGATATGTAATTCCAGGGGAGGCTTAGTGGTATGTTGTAGCACCCCGAACCCTTCGGCGATCGCCACAAGCTCTGATGTTACACTTCATTACCTTTCTTTTTCTCTTTCGAACAAGCGTCCTAATTTGCAGACACATTTTTTTTTTTTTAAAACGATCGGTCCCAACGCGACTCATAGCGGAAGCAAATTAAACATCACCATCTATCCCCCTACCAATCCATGATACAAATACATTATAAACAAACATCGACACATTATTTACATATATTTTCAAGATGGGACTACTCTTGGGTCGGTACATAACAAGGAAAAGCTAGGACTCGGCCATGTCCAAGCCTAAAACCTCAAAAAGAGACTCTCGACCCTCAACATCATGCGAGCACAAAAACCCCAATCGAAAGTGTCGATTATCTACATCAAAAGAGATCCAGCTCCTACTGTCGCGCGCAGTCTCACACCCAACCCGGTGCATCGTGGTGGCGGCGGCAAGATCCTCGCATAGCTCCATCCCGTCGAACGTGCACATAAATGAACTCTTGTATGACAGGGCCCCCAGCCAGGCCGATATCATACATCACTAGACATCGCACTCGGATAAAAGTCAGTCCGGGAACAGAGGGACAATCTATCTCCGTACACTCAACCTCTACATTAGACGGTAGACCATAGAATACACCACGCGAGACGGCAGGAAGCGGCATATTGGCTAATCTGAAATGTTATCCCCAAAAGGGGTGAGTACAACCACTCAGCAGATAGGGAAATCCAATAACAACTCAATGCATCATGCAATTTCATATGCATTGCAGGCATTACTTACCTTGAAGCCAGGCACACACTATCATGCATCATCATATCACATCACATCTCATCATCATCATCATGCATATTATCATGCATATCATATCATGGGTGATCATCATATCACATCACATGTCATCATCATCATCATCATTATGCATATCGTCATGCATATCATATCACATCACATCTCATCATCATCATCATGCATATCATATCATGGGTGATCATCATATCACATCACATATCATCATCATGCATATCATCATGCATATCATATCATGGGTGATCATCATATCACATCACATATCATCATCATCATGCATATCATCATGCATATCATATCATGGGTGATCATCATATCACATCACATATCATCATCATCATCATCATCATCATGCATATCATCATGCATATCATATCATGGTTTAATTTTCATCTTTATCTTTCAATTTTGATCACCACATCACCCATTCATCAATCTCATCATCAATTTTCATCATCAACCCTTCGGGCGTAAAACCTCCGATGTGGCTCCATCATCAACCCTTCGGGCGAAACCTCCGACGGGGCTCCCGGCAAACTCAGCCATCCCATGGCCACCGGGCTTCCGCCCCCACATTCCGGCATCTCGCATCTCAACTAGCATCACGAGGCATTCCCTTCGGGCGAAACCTCGATGGGCTTCCGGCCTTTACCCTTCTAGCCGGGCATCTCGCACCCAAATCCTGGTGTCGCGAGGAACCTCCGGGCATGTATCCAAGATACAACCGGACTTCCGGCCCCCCACATTCCGGGCATCCTGAATCTCCCAGGGAATCACTGGAATTACGCCACTAGGCCACCAAACATCATCATCCACCACACCCTCTTACTCATTTACCATCATCCACATATACCATTTCTTTATCTCAATTTAACATGGCAATTGGCATGGTATCAAACAAATCACACTTGACATGGAATTCACACTTGCATCTCAATTCATATGTCATACACATGCCAAAACTTTATCCCATACACATCTCAATTCAATACATGTACAAGGACCATGTCATACGCATACCAAGACTTTATCACATATACATCTCAATCCAATACATGTGCAAAGACCTCATCACACATATGCCACACAAATGGAATTGAATCCATGGTCAAATAAAAATCCATTTTATTTTATTATTATTTTATTATTTTATTTATTTATTTATTTATTTTCATAAATAAATATTAAATTTAATATCTATGATTTTCCCAAAATCATAATATTCAAACAATCACTAAAAAAATCAATAGGATCACAATTTCATACAAAATTCATGGCCAAATTGAATTTCTCATAACTTCACAATTTCCACAAATTAGCACATGATATTCGGATAATGACCAGAATTGCACAGTTTCCAAATAAATTCGATTAAAATACTAATATGGCCTCCAAAAATTACGAAAATTTACAGGGTGCTAGCCAACACATTTTCGTGCACTTTTTGTGAAGAACTCTAAGCCAAATTATTTTTATATTAATTTATACAACCCCACGAAACCTCTGGAACCACTACCGTCGTCCAGAATGCACTTCTCCGAAATTTTTAGATTTCACCCATCTATTCTCTTTCTTTTCCTCTGAAATTTGAGTATGTTATGTATCGAGGTGTCCTTTACAAGTTTCATGAAGAGATCTAGGTCAAATAACCAAAGTATGGTCACCATTTAAGTCCATCAAGTCTCGGATGTCTCGGAACACACCACCAGAATCAATCATCTCCAAGATCTAGCCGATTCACTAGGCTATACTCGTTCATTTATCTTAAAATTTGAGTATGTTGTAGTTTAAGATGTTACCTACAACTTTTATGAAGACAACGAAGTGAGATCTCCAACATAAATCAACATGCAAATCAAGAAATCAACAAGAGGTCAGTGCAAATTTCGCAGATCTAAAGTCTCCGTACAATAGAACTTTTGACCCCTCAAATCTCCATCGTTTTCTACGAATTTTTAGTATGTCATAGTACAAGACGTTAGATTCAACTTTCATGAATACACCGAAGCCAAAATCGAACTCCAAACACACATGCAAACTCAAACAAGCTACTGACTCCAGCAAACCGAACAAGAACAGTCACACGGTTTACAAATAACCAACTCTTACCTCGGTTTTTCGCACGAATCATACCTAAAATCTAACATGCAAACACCACAACAAACATGCAAGAGAAGTTACGGACTCCACTTGCCTCTAAGATGAGCAAACGGCGATGAACGACGGCGTACGGTGGTTGGACAAGGCGGTCGAACGGTGAGCACACGGCGGCACCTCCCTCTCGGTTCCGCCTCCTCTCTCTTCCTCTCGGTCTCTCCTCCCTTTCTCTCGAACACCTCTCTCTCTCACCCTTTCTCGGCCAAATGATCAAGAAGAACTGGCCACTCTCTTCTCTCTCTCTTTTTATATCCCCTAAAGCCCATGATTAGTAATGATTGATTCACCTATTGTCCAACCAACGCATGCTCTCCTTTGTGCCACATGTAATTTTTATTTTTGAATTTGAATGGGCTTGGGCTTAGGCCCATCCGGCCACTCCCTTGGGCTGGTCGAATTCTCTCCTTCTTGGGCTCTAATGGGCCGACAAGCTTGGCCCACCAAGCTTTAGGCTAATGGGCCCAAGGCCCATTTCGAATTTCAACCCCTTTTTCCTTTTTTTTTTTTTTTTTGAAATTCCTTCTATAAATATTTCTAAATTTCAATTCTCAATCTTGGCCAAAGTCTTAGGATATTTTAATTATTGAAATTTAATTCATATGGCCAAGCATAGATTAAAATTTCCACAATCACAAGCACAAATCATCAAATTAAAAGACTGATGGCTAAAACATAAGCCATGGAAATTTTGCCACCTAATTAAAGACTTTAACACACCTTATAGCTCGGCTTTGAATTTCTAGGATGCCACATATGTCGGTACGTAATTCCGGAGGGTAGGGGTAACCATTTTCATGGCGAGCCCCGGAGATTTCCCCGGGAGTGTCAGGATGCCCGGTGGTATATGGTACATAATTCCAGAGGAAGGGGGAATCCTGGTGGTATGTTGGTACATAATCCCGGAAGCCTCGGAGGTGTGTGTCGAGGGGATACCTCGTGATGCCAGTTGGGGTACGAGATGCCCGGCTAGGGAGTGTAAATGTTGGAAGCCCTTGAGGTTTGTGCCTGGGGGATGTCTCGTGATGCTAGTTGGAATGCGAGATGCCCGGAATGTGGGGGGCCGGATGCCCGGTTGTATTTTAAATACATGCTCGGAGGTTCCTCGGGATGCCTGGTTGGGTGCGAGCAATAAATTGTGGGATGCAAACATTGGTCCCTCGAAAGAAAAACTGATGAGATCCTTGTGAAAGATAAGAATTGAAAATGAATGATGTGCATGGGTGTATGCATATGGCATGATGCATGATCGGCTTATGAAAATAAATTGATGCTATTTGATATTGAAAATGCGATCATGAAGGCATGACTAGATCTCATGGTGATGTATGTTTGATAGCATGGATGATATGAATCATGGTGGTATATGCACATATGGCATGGATATGTATGAATGCTTGATGATGAGTGCATGGTGGTATGTGCACATATGGTATGGTGATATATGCATGAATGCATGATGGTAAGTGCATGGATGTATGTGCACCTATGGCATGATGGCATATGTGACATGATGATGAGTGCATGGATGTATGTGCACCTATAGCATGATGGTATGTGTGACATGATGATGGTAAGTGCATGGATGTATGTGCACCTATGGCATGATGGTACATGTATGATATGATGGTGATGATTACATGAGGATGTGTGTACATGTGGTATGATGACATATGCATAGCTCCAATGTAAATTATGCATGGATGCTTGAATGATATTTCTTATGCTATGATTGTTATGATTGTATTGTGTGATGCATTGAATGGTTTATTGGGTTCTTTACCTGTTGAGTGTCTATACTCACTCCTTTTGGGGAATAACATTTCATACTAGATAAGATACCTCTGCTGCCACTGTCACCGGTAGATGGATCAAGTGGTTCGATATGACCGCGAGGAGGAGGATAGCAAAGGAAGGAACTTTTGGACGCCGACACTAATCGATGGACTTTAAGTATACGATTGTTGGAGGAGATGTCGGTCATCTTTTGAAGTATAGCCAAGTATAGAAAACCATGGCATTTCAATGTACCGACTAAAGATGTCCATCTACTTTATGTAAATAAAAGTGTTCGGCTTTAACTTATATAAGATGTTTAGTTGGTGTGCATCATTTTTTGAATATAGGGAAGGGAGTTGTTGGATATGCTTCCGTTACATGAATTGCACAAGGGATCGATCTAAAAGATGTAAACCCCCAGGTTGTATGGACCCACTACAATTGAAATGGTATCAAAGTGTCATGTTATTAGGGAAAGTGAAAGGTAAAAGAACTGTGGTGACCCTAATCGGATCGGGGGCCGTCGATGGGTGCCACAAATTTGGCACAGATATAAACACTAAATAGAATGTCAGGTCTAGAAACAGTAAGATAAAGAACTGAACCAATGATACTCATGTATAACTTCTGGTCAACTTTCTTTCCTCATTCATCTTTGTCTAGCTTCAAGGAAGTTAACATTGGTATATCGGTTTTTTTACAATTCTCCAGTCCAAACTTTTTGACAAGTTCTTTAGCATATTTTTCTTGATGAATAAAAGTTCCCTCCTTCAGTTGTTTCACTTGAAGCCCGAGAAAGAAGGTTAGTTCACCCATCATATTCATTTCAAATTCATCCTGCATAGACTTTGAGAATTTCTTGCTCAGATTTTCATTAGAAGATCCAAAAATAATATCATCAACATAAATTTGAACAACTAAAAAGCTTTTGCTTTCTCTTTTGATAAACAATGTAGTATCTACTTTACCTTTAACAAAACCATTTTGGATTAAAAAATTACTTAGTCTGTTGTACCAAGCTCAAGGTGTTTGCTTTAAACCATATAGAGCCTTTTTTAAGTTTGAATACAAAGTTCGGTTTCCTTGGGTCTTCAAAACCGGGAGGTTGTTCCATATAGACTTCTTCTTCTTGGATGAATCCATTTAGGAAAACGCTTTTGACGTCCATTTGGAATAACCTGAAATTCTTATAACAAGCAAAAACAAGTAATAATCTAGTTACTTGTAACCTTGCTACTGGTGCGTAAGTCTCATCATAATCTATCCCTTCTTTTTGCGTATATCCTTTGGCCACGAGTCTTGCTTTGTTCCTTACTACTTTTCCTTTCTCATTCATCTTGTTCCTGAAAACCCATTTGGCTCCAATGATAGATTTGCCTTTAGGTTTAGGAGTCAATTCTCAAACATCATTGATGCTAAATTGTCTGAGTTCTTCTTGCATAACTTCAATCCAGTTTTCATCAGATAAAGCTTCTTCTATGCTATTAGGTTCTATTTCAGAAATAAGAGCCACATCACTAGACTCTTCATGCCTTTTGGATCTTGTGCGAATTCCTTCATTAATATCACCAATAATGAGATCTTTGGGATGACTGGACTTGTGCTTCCAGTTGCTGGTCGATTTGTCAGACTGTTGATCTTTTTCTTCATTTGGTTCTTCAATGATCATTTGTTGCTGGTCTCCTGAAGTCTGAGTTGCTTCTGGAGATTTAGACTTTGTAGAGTTTGGAGCAGGTTCAGATTCTTCAGGTTGAGTCTGAATCGATTGATTTTGCATAAAGTCTTGAAATTTGACATTCATCGATTCCTCCATAGATTGCGTCTTTTTGTTGAATACTGTAAGCTTTGCTGGTGGTTGAATATCTAAGGAAGATGCCTTTGTTTGATTTTTTTTTTTTTTTTTAAACTTACCAACTCGATCATTTGCATTTTTCAATATAAAACATTTGCATCCAAACACATGAAAATACAAAAAAATTGGCTTCTTTCCTTTGAATAACTCATAGGGAGTTTTCTCTAGAATAGGCTTTAAGAAGACTCTATTAATAATATAGCATGCTGTAGAAACAGCTTCAGCCCAAAAACGAGAGGAAATGTTACTTTCAATTAAAAGAGTTCTAGCCATTTCCTGTAGCAATCTATTCTTTCTTTCCACAACTCCATTATGTTCTAGAGTATATGGTGAAGAGAACACATGCTAAAAGCCAGATTCATCACATAATTTAGCAAAGTCTTGATTTTCAAATTCACCTCCATGGTCTGTCCGTATACTTGAAATAACATACCTTTTCTCATTTCGGACTTTCTTAGCAAATTTTATAAAATAAGAAAAGGTTTAAGATTTATCTGCTAGGAAATATACCCAAGTGAATCATGAATAATCATCCACAATTACTAAGCAATATTTCTTACCTCCAATGCTTTGAGTTCTGGTTGGTCCAAAGGGATCCATATGCAAGAGCTGCAGTACACGATTAGTGGATACTTGATTTATTGGTTTGAATGAATTTCTTATCTGTTTTCCCAACACGCATGGTGTGCATAGATCAGACTTTTGATATGTTAGTTTTGGTGGTCCACGAACAAGCTTCTTTGCTGAAATTTTGGCTATTTGCTTCATGTTAATGTGCCCAAGTTTTCAGTGCCATAAGTTTGCTTCCTCTTAAATTGAGATTAGACATTGGGCTTTATCTGGTTTGATATCCAGGAGGTAGATATTCCCATGTCTTCGCTTCATGAAAGTCTAAGAGAAATCTTTACTGGTTCCTGAACATATTCCTTCTTGAAAGTTGATTTTGAAACTTGTGTTGCACAGCTGACTGATACTCAGCAAGTTGTAGTTGAGTCATTCCACTGAGGAAACATTACTGATCGTGGGGCTTCCAATCTTTACGGTTTCATATCCTACAATTCTGTCTTTGCTATTTCCTCCAAAAGAGACTTTTCCACCATTAACTTGCACAAGTTTTATGAAATAATTTAAGTCTCTTGTTATATGCTTTGAGCATCCACTATCCAAGTACCATTTAACCTTTTTCTTGTTAGTGACTTGCATTTAGAAAAGAAATTCAAGCTTTCTTTGATACCCATTTTTTTTTGGGTCCAATGGTGTTAGTGTAATATACGGTCTTTGCCCATACCTTCTTAACAGGTTTCAAACCACATGACATTCTTTCTCAAAATGATTTGAGCTATTGCACTTAGAACATTTAAGAGCACTGTGGCCTACAGGTTTTACAAAAACTTTTGAAAATTATTTTTGTAAGAATCTTTTGTAGGTCTTTGCTTAATTCTTTCCTTTACCTTAGGAAAATCAATTAGAGGAATGGTTTCAGCAATCATTCCCAAACCTGATTTGTTAAAGTAAGGTTTTTGTGTTGAAAGAATCTTTTTTAATTTCTTAGATCCTATAGAGAACCTTTTAGAAATACTTGAGATATCATTTTTCAAAAATGCATTTTCTTTTGAAAGATTGTCTACATTTTCTTTCAAAGTAATAACACTTTTATCTAATTTTTTGACATTTTCTTTCCAAACAGTCTCCTGTTGCTTTAGTGCAGAATTTTTCCTTTTTAAGTTTGGAAATCTTTTTGAGAGAGGTTTTGAGACTAAGACACAATTCATCAATGTATTTAGAGACTTTAGTAGGAATTTTCAAATTACTTACCTCAATTTCACTGTCTGAGTCTGAGTTTATCTCAGAGTCTGAATCTGAGTCTGATTGTGCCATGAGACAAATATTGACATAATCATCGTCACTTTCCTCACATTCGGTATCACTCTAAGTTTCCGCTTTAAGTGCCTTTCGATATTTCTTAGCTTTTCCTTTCTTTCTCTTTAGCAGGGGACAGTTGGGTCTGATGTGTCCCTTTTTCTTGCATTCAAAGTAGACTACATCCTTGTTGGATTCATCATCCTCAGCTGATTTATTTTGTAGCTTTTGAGAACTTTGTTTCTTTGGATTGAATCTTCTCCCATTTCTATTTAGTTTTCTGAACCTTCTTATCATGAGAGCAAGCTCTTCATCATCCATATCGTCTTGAATAACGTGACATCGAATCATCATTAGATTTTAATGCAATGGATTTCTTACCTTTAGGATCTTCATCTTCATTGATTTGCTCCACTTCATAAGACTGAAGAGTGCCAACCAATTCGTCAACAGAGAGTGACATGATTCTTTGTGTCTCCCTTATTGAGATCTTTATGTGATTCCAATCTTTGAAAAGTCCACACAGTAACTTGTTAACCTTCATGGGTCCAGAGATTGGTTGACCTTGATACTCAAGACTATTTATGATTTCTGTAAAACGACTAAACATGTTAGTGATAGATTATCGTGGTTTCATCTTGAATGCTTCATATTGACCGAGCAAAATGTTGATTCTGGTTTCTTCACTCGATCAGTTCCTTCATAGGTAATGTGTAATCTATCCCAGACTTCTTTAGCTGTTTCACAAGAAGAGATTCTGTTATATTCAATAGGAGATAATGCACAATATAAGGAATAAATTGCTTTTGCATCAAGAGCTTGTCTCTTAGTTGTCTCTTCTAGAGTCATTTCACTGGACTCAACAGTTTCTTTTCCTCTTTCTGAGACTGTTGTAGCTTTAGGAATGATTCCTTTGCCTACCACGTCCCATTCTAGAGGATCCTTTGATCTTAAGAATGCCTTCATCTTGTTTTTCCGTCAAAATAAGGCGGTTTGGTATTACTTTTCCCTTCAACCAGACCTGGAGCTAACATACTAGCCATGGATCGTTAACTTTGAAGTAAAAACACTTTACCTTAATGAGTACACAAGCTCTAATACCAATTGTGAAAGCTAGTACGAGCACCTAGAGGGAGGTGAATAGGTGCGAAAACAAATTTTCCAGAGTGAAGTGAATAATTTTACTTTTAAACCAACTCTGATTATCAATAGATTATGAAAAGAAAATTAGACTTCTAATAATCAAATAGAATTACGATGAAAGTAAAAGAGCTTAGGAAAGAGAATAAGAACATAAGGTTTATAGAGGTTTGGCTTAATCCAAGCCTACGTCCACTCTTCCGCATTGACAGCCCACCGGCTGAATTTCACTAAGAATCAAAAGAGTTGTTACAGAATAGCTCTTCATTGATTCTACAGTGTAGAGACTCTGTTACACTTCCTCAAGGTCTCACAGAAGTATAAACTCTCTTTTGAGTACAAGTTCACGCTCAACAATCAAATTGACAAAGAACAAGGAGCTTCAGACTTTGGAATTTCTCTATTGCGCACACACTTGAATAACTGGGATGTCTTCCTTATATACTCCTTTATGTCATCACACCCGTTGGCACTTACCAAATGAGTTCTTCCAATCTACCCATTGGACATAATCAATTAGAGAGATTTTGAGTTATTTAAGGAATATGACGATAACCCACCAATCTTGCTTGCCCATACAATCATGATCTAGGTTTCCATAAGTGGAACCTTCCAAGTATACTTTGCTAATCAACGAATCCAAAATCCCTGAATCAATCTCAATTTGAATAATGGATTTTGTGGTACTATATCCAGCCAAGAGATCTTCTTTAGGGGATAAAATCAAATCCTTAATGAAATACTCAACTTTGAATAAGTCTTCTTCGACGATCTACAAACTATCAATGAGGATAGACTTTAAATCTTGAGTCTGACGGTTTGGTGGTTTTCAGACTTTGATGAAAGAGTCCGCAAGTCTTCTGACTAGACTGATGGAAACGTTTTGTCATCTTCAAAACACTCAAGGAAGTTTTCTCCAATAGTTTTTAGGAATTTTTAGTGCAATTGACTAGTGGTCGATTATTTTCGAGCTAGCATGTACATTTTCGACATATTTGCGACTCTCAATTGTCGTGAAAATTTCAAGGTTTCAAATATAGACACAGGGCACCAAAACGATAGAAAAATCAGTCTAGTGTCGATCGACAAGAATTTTGCAATAAGATGGAATCACCCACACTTGATCACATATCTTAGTTGAACTGACCTATATTTGATCTTTGAATGATTTTTAATTATGCCATAATGACCTTTGTAGATTAGCACGGTCGAACAGTTGATTCCTAGTCGAATTCTCAAGTCTATTGTGTTTTTATTCTTTAACGGCTTCATCTGATAGGCTAGTTATCTCGTGAGTGGGCACCTTAGAGGAAAGAACTATAGGTGCATCAATGAAAAGCCCAATTTATTGCATCGAAAATAGAACCTAAAATTCAGGATGTCACACGAAGATCCTAGAAAACTCGACTTTGTCTTCAGACTGAAGAAGGCTTTGTATTATCTAAAACAGGCACCTCGAGCTTAGTATAAGAGACTAAGTAAGTTTCTGGTAAGCAATGGTTTCAAGAAAGGAATGGTTGACACAACTTTGTTTATCAAAAGGGAAGAAAAAGACTTTTTACTTGTTCAAATATATGTAGATGATATAATTTTTATATCTTCTAACGAAAGTCCGTGTAAGAAATTTTCAAAGTCTATGCATGAAGAATTCGAAATGAGCATGATGGGTGAGTTAACATTATTTCTGGGTCTACAAGTTAGACAATCAAAGAAGGGAACTTTCATTTATCAAGAGAAATATATCGAGATGTTATCAAGAAATTTGGGATGGAAAACTGCAAGAAGATTGAGACTCCCATGTCAAGTTTGAAACTCCCATGTCAAGTTCTTTCAAACTTGACAAAGATGAAGATGAAAAGAAAGTTGATCAAAAGATTTACAGAAGCATGATTGATTCTTTTCTCTATCTTTCGCTTCTTGACCTGATATTTTATTCAGTGTGTATGTGTGCTAGATTCCAAGCTGACCCTTGGAAATCTCATCTTAGTGCTGTCAAATGTATTATCGAATATATTGCAACAAATTCAAAGTTAGGTTTGTGGTATTTAAAAGGAGGAGACTTTACATTATTTGGATACTCAGACGTTGATCTAGCTGATTACAAAGTTGACAGGTAAAGTACTTTAGGAACGTGCCAACTCTTAGGACAAATATTAGTGTCCTAGTTTGAAAGAAGCAGAACACTATGGCACTCATAACAGCAGAAGCATAATATGTTGTTCTTGAAAGTTGCTGTTTATAAATTCTTTGGATTATGTCACGCCTTGAACCTCGAGTGCGCGCACATCCCTCGGCGGTCGATAAAATTTGCGACGTCCTAGAACGCGTTGCCAACCCATTCATTTTAATGCACATGCGGAAGCGTATAAACAAACCCAAGACAACAAATATATGGAATAAAGAAGCAGGATACAAATTTCACAAAACATTTTTATAAACAAATTGAGTTTATATATAAAGGTTAAAAAGCAAAAGAGCTACTAGACTACTCTGTCCCAGACCCTATCTACTTGGGATCTGGGTCTACCATGACACCATCAAGGGTGTCGGTGTCTAGAGGCTTAGCCACCTCTCTTGCGGGCTTCTTACCCTCAGGTCCTTGGTTCACCTCGATATCAACTATGATATCGGCATCATGCACAGGGTCAAGATCCACCAAATACTTATCCTCGATGACAGGTCCATCAAAGTCGTCTAGGGGGCCCCCCGAACACCATTGGGCTTGTGGTGGAACCATGCCTTGAACCTATGAGAGACCAACCGAGGTAGGTCCTCATCGACTGAAATAGTAGTAACCACTGGTTCATGGGTCCAGTCGAGATTCTCGTGGATAGGGAGTATGGTACGTTGAGTCTCAGCCTCCTATGGCTACCCAAAATGATCCAGCCTCACCACCATCTAAGGACCTGAAAAGTTAAACCCATGATGGGGCAAGACAATGTCTCAACAAGTCTACACTCTAAACCTCGATTAGGAAGAAAATACGCTTAGAGGCAGTCTAATCACACATCATACAAGACTCATCTCACCTCAGTTCATTCCTACATGTCAGTATAGTTCATATCACATATAATTGCATTAAAAGCACTCATCAATCACGACATCTTAACTTATATCATAGATAATTACAGGGGTTCCGATTATAAGGCCAAATCGTTATGACATGTCCCATTTCGTGCCACACAATTTTGTCCCATAATCAAGTGCATCAATTTCAACCATCCATGCATCCCAATTGATTACGACCCAACGGCCACAGCTAACTCAATAGTCAGCGATCTTCTGGCGTAGCCGGGTATTGTCTCTCACCATCAAGCATAGCAATGTCTACATCTAGACGGCATTTCACAAGGGAGCATCGGCCCAGCCTCCTTTACGACTGACATCCGTTGACTTGGGGCATTCTCGAAGGAGCATCGTTCGGCCCCAAAGAGTCGCAACGGGTTCTCATATCATTCATGAACACATCAAATCTTGGCTAAGACATTGTGCTTTGCACTCAAATGTCCCAATTAAAATAATGTCCTTAGCCAATTTTTTCATATTAAAAACACAACGTAAAATAATCGTATATAGGTACATAGTCAGATCAAACCAGAAAATTGATATCATTCCTTTTTAAAATCCCACTATTTGATATAGTATTTAAAAATATTTTCGGTGTCAAAACTCGGCACTTGGTATTTTCTAATTAAATACCAAAATTTTGCAATTTTGAAATAAATACTCAAAATTTACAATCATCACTCAATTGCACAATTTAACAATCAATTGCATAAACTAAGCACACCACTGTAATTAGCACGAAATTCCAGTTATTAGTTATCCTGATATAATTTCTAGAAAATATTAAATAATTAAATAAATAGCAAAATTTTAAAAAATAAATACAAATTAATTAGATAAATGCATACTTAGACCTAAAACACTAATTTAACCACCTAAACGGGTCTAGAATAATAATGCACCTATCTAATTAAATACTACAATCTAATTAACCATTCACTAATCTAATCTAATAACCTAATTAGCCTAATTAAGTAACTAAATCACTAATCAATCTAAACTAACCACCTAAGTCATACTTAAGCTAATCTAATTATTCCCTAAACATCATTAACCTCCTAAGCAAGGTTTAGTGAGTAAACTCACTGGATTAGTGGGTCAGTAAGTCGATGGCGACGGCGAGCGACACTCGGGTCTACGGCGACGTCCAACGAGGTGCATGCCCGAGAAAGGCCCACAAAGCTTACAGTTGGGCTAAGAGGTTCGGTTTTGGTCTTGGGTTACAAGGGCTGGCCAAGTGACTTGGATGGGCTGGGACGGCCACGGCGGGATAGTGGCAGCCTAAGTAGCACCGATATGTGACACGACACGACACGACACGTCGACTTGTCATTTCTAAAAATAAAAATTCCGACACATTGCGACAAGTTGTATATTAAATTAATATTTTTAATTTTAATTAATTTGATTCAAATTCATAAATAAATAAATAATTAAAAAAGAGCCTATAATAAATTTACACTAATAATATTAATAAATCAATTCATTTGAAATTCGAAAGATATATTCATATTAATGCAAAACATGTTTTTAACTTTAACAAAAGTTATTGATGAAACTAATAATTAATAAAAATTAGAATCAATTTATTTAAATAAATCCATGATTTTCTATAATAACTAAAATGTATCATTATTCAAAATTCAATACTTTTTTTTTTTGAAATTATTTTTTAGTTTCATTTATTTAATTTTCCGGTTAAAAAAATCTCCAAAATCTACCCCTTCTTTCCTTCGTCCTTTTCCCTCCACCCCAAATTTATTTTACTTTTTTCCCTCCCCTACCACTTGACAAAGTGATGTAAGCTGTCACCTCACTTCCCTTCCCCTCACGGCATCGAGATCTCATTTTTTTTTTTTTTTGGTTTCTTTATCAAAAACCCTAGCAAGCCCTCATTTTCCTATTCCTCCTTGCCGCTCACCGCACGACCCCCTTCCCTCCTCTCCCCTTCCTCTTGAACCTTCTCCTCCTCCTCCTCTCCACACAACCCCCTTCCAGTGGTGGCCCTCACCGCTCTCTCTAGTTGTCTCTTGCCGTCATGGTGGTCCGTTCATGGCTTTGTCTCGCCGGCCGGAGTTTGCTTTCTCTTTCTTCTTTCTCTATGATCAACTCTTTCTCTAGCCGTCTCTCGCCGTTGCGGTGGTCCGTTCGTTGGCCGGTGCTCGCAGCCTTTGCTCCCTTGCCCTCCCTTGCCTCCACCCTCCATTAGTCTTCCGGACACGAGTCAACATGCACTCGAGAAAAGTGGATTGCGTGTCGAAAAATCTGACATGCGTTGACCGTGTGTCCGACCGTGTTCGAGTGTGTCGACATGTCCAACACGCTCCGACACGTGTTGGACACGACACGGTAGCACGAACAATGGTGGCGGCTGGATGGTGGGCAGAGGCAGCGGACTGACGGCGGAGAAGGCTCGAACTACTCAGGACGATAGCCAGGCAACGAGCTGGGCTCGTGAATGACAACGAGTGAGAGAGATGCGGTCAAGCAGCCCAACAGGCTCGAGCGGCGGTCGGACAACGTGTGGCGGCTTGGCTCGACTTCCTCTAGTTCTTGGATGGTCTTTAGGCTCTCAAAACACTACAACAATGGAGAAAGGATGGCTGAGGAAGAAGAAGAAGGGTGTTGTAGCTTGAGGGGGGCCCAAATGCCTCAAAGTCTTCTAAAATATCTCAATTCACTCAAGTTCAAGGCCCCACTTGTTCAGCCATATCCACAGCAGCCCTTAGCCCTTCAAAGCTTCCTCAACAAGCCACGAAAGGGGTCTAAAAGGTTGTTGCCCCCTCGGCATACGAATTTGTACATTTCCCTTCCAAATTCAATCAAATTTCAACTCAATTCCATCCAATTGATGCCCAAAAATTCTAGCCAAGGTATCCACATTAAATCCACTATTTTCCTCACCAAAGGATCCAACTTGACGACCAAAAGTCCACACGAAAACGGCCTTCTAATTTTCTCGATCCAAAAATGCCTAACTTTGATTTTTCACTAAAAACTCGAGTTTGCAGAAAAATCTTCGAAGGATGAGTCGACGTTCCTAAAATGAATTGTGATATGATAAAAATTTTAATTTTTGAAATCAGGTTCAATTTTGCAGTTAATTTCAATCGGGTGCGATTTTAGCATGACTTAACCTACTGGGTAGCTTTTAGGAATTTTTAGCGCATTTAACCCGTGGTTGATTATTTTCAAGCCATATTGTAAATCTTTGACTCATTGGCAACTCTTGGTTGTTGTGAAAACCTCGAGATTTCAAATACGAGTATAGGGTACATAAATGGTAGAAAAATAAGTTTAGTGTCGTTCGACAGAAAATTCACACTTTAATCACATGGCTTTGTCGAATTGACTTATCTTTGATCTCTGATCGATTTTGACAGTGCAGTATTGACCCTTGCAGATTAGCATTGTCGAGCAGTCGATTTCTGGTCGAATTCTCAAGTCTATTGCGTTTAGATTCCTTAACAGCTTTACCTGATAGATTAGTTATCTCGTGAGTGATCAGTTTAGAGAAAAAGACTATTGGTGTGTTGATGAAAAGCCCAACTCATTCAATCAAAAACAGAATCAGAAAATCATGATGTCATAGATTAGGCAACAACTAAGGGGCTTTGGAATAGAAGAACATTGCAATGAAATTAGACGTGACAACACAAGTGTGATCAACCTCACTAAAAATCCCATTTTCCATTCAAGGATAAAGCATATTAAAATTCATTATCATTTCATAAGAGACCATGTGCAAAATGGCGAAATCAATGTTCAATTCATTGATTCGAAGAATCAATTGGCAGATATCTTCACCAAGCCATTGGAGAAAGGATCGTTCGAGTTCATTCGTAAAAAGCTGAATATTACTCTTACATCTGGCTAAAGTCTATGGATGAGTAAACTCATCAGTTCAACCTGTGGTAGAAACATCCTTCTAAAAGCCCTTCCAAATTTAGGTAGTTATATTTTAAATTTTGGTGTGTAAGTTTCTTTCTTTCTTGAACATGTATGATTATTCTCGAATTATTACTTGCCTTTTATATTTTTGGAAATTGTTATATCTTTGCTGTTTTTTTTTTTTTTGGAATTAGTATTTAAAAAATTATTGACAGTTACTTTTTTAAAATTTTAAAACATAAGTTCTTTTTTACCTGTTCAGTTGCCCTAGTTCATTTTCTTTAAATAAAATCTTCGATCTTTTTCCCTCGATATTCAAACTCTTGTGAACCCTAATCTTTCTCTCAATCTCTTGCTTCTCTTGATCTACTCTCACATCTCACTCGATCACTCTCGAACATGTCATTATAATCTTCCAAATTTGTTTTGATGTCTTATTAGAGGAAATCCTCTCGCATTGCTAGTTGCGGGCCTCGGTTTGTCCTTGAAGGTCCGATGCATTTTAATCTCACTAGGGATGAATCACCTTAAAGCACGAATCGACACTCGGTGGAGGAAGAGGTTACTTGGGAAGCGACACCTATTTGATAAGAAAGCTTGAGGTTCTTCTTAAACATTATGAGTTGAAAATGTAGGAAGTCCCATGGATTTCATAAGTACGTTCTTGAAATGGCTATGGGAACGAAACCTTGTTATGGAGAGCCATGGAAAACTTAGGGTTGGTAGAGGCTGGAAGAGTAGAAAAGGAATTTTCAAATTTTCCTGCTAATCCTCGTTTTGGTATAGAGGATTAAACTAAGAGTAAAAAGGAAGATGATGATGAGAGGGTGTTCAAGAATTTTCAATCCAAAATGGGTGTTGTTGTAGAAATCACTATAACAAAATGGAAGTTGTTTCGATCAAAGGACCATAAGAAAGTCAACGTACATATCTTGAACAGAGTTGTTATCAACCCTCGAATGGTAGATTTTGATTTCCTAGATTCCATCAAGATGAATTTACCAGAAAAATTTGCCAAACTTTAGATGGAGAGGTTCTATATGGAGTCATCTGATGCTTATCCCGAATTGACTACTTACTTCTATTCCAACCTATCTATTTTGGATCCTACTCATGTTTAATTTACTATGAGTGATAAAGTATTTGATGTTGATGTTAATTTGTTGGCTGATGTTTTGGGAGTAGAAAGTAGCAAATTCTTGCCCATCAATGTGTCCAACGAAGAGGTCACCAAGTTTATGGTGAAAGACAGGATTCCTAGAGGAAGCATTACTCACTCTAGGATGTATGCTTTTAATATTTTACTTTACAAGATTGTCATTAACTGCATCATGAAAGTGCTATTATGAACACCTAGAGGGGGTGAATAGGTGTAAAAACATATTCTGCAAAATGCAGTAAAAACCTATACTTTTAACTTGAGTTTGAATAACAACAGACTTTTGAAACTGAGTCTGAGAAGCAGCAAATTTTGAGCGAGATCAGACTTTAGCAGTTAAATAGAACTACGAACAAAATAAAGAGATTCAGGGAAGAGAATAAGAACACAAGGTTTACAGTGGTTTGGCTTAATTCAAGCCTACGTCCACTCTCCCACGCTAAAAGCCTTCTTGGTTGGATTCCACTATGCAATCAACAAGAGATTACAACTTTGAGTGCAAACACTTAGTAGATCGCACTATCTCACTAAGTCACTCTTTTGGTATTTTTCTCATGATCACAAACGTTTAGGCTCAACAAAGACAAGTGTATGATTGAAGATCGCTTAGACTTTGGAATTATAAATTCTACGCTTCATCTCTTATTTGCTCATCGGTCCTTCATCTCCTTAAATACTCCACTTCCAAACTAGCCATTGGACAGTATCTTAGAGAATCGTCCTCCAATATACCCATTGGACAGATCTATATTTAGAAGATTTCGTAACCGTTGAGTGACAAAAGTAGAATCTCAAATTGATTCCGATCGCCCATACAAATAGAATCTTGGTTTCCATAAGTAAAGCTTCTTCGTATAGAGAGTTCTTGTCTTCAAGATCCAATTGTCAATCAATTAGATTGAGTCAATCAAATCAATCTTGATGTGGAATCCAAACCAGATCACTAGCCGTTATATGATTGGGGCTTGTGTTACGTTCTGTCAAATCTGGATGTAAAGTCCTAGAGTAATAGACTTTACAATCTGAGTCTGAGCATATTAATCTTCGAACGAGCATTTAGCTTTAAGGTCTGAACACCATTTGAATAAGTTCAGCTTCAGCATAGAATCTGTCTTCTGGTTCAGCTTCAGCATAGAGTCTGTCTTCTAGTTCAGCTTCAGCATAGAGTCTGTCTTCTGGTTCTTCATTCATGCTCAATTTGGAATTTGTCATAGTTGGTAGACTTCTGATGTAGAACAGACTTTGATACTAAAGTTTGGTAGTCTTCAGACTTTGACATAGAAGTCTGGAAATCTTCAAAATATACTTTAGACATATGTTACATTCAGTTTTCTGGCCGTCTTCAGACTTTAACAATATCATTTAAATGTTCTATCATCTGCATGGTCTATTACTTAACCAATAAACACATTAGTAGTCTTTGATTTATTTTGTCATCTTCAAAACATCATAAGGGATTTCCCTAACACATCAGACCTAAGGCTACTTTCAAAACTGATTTTTCTAGATTCGAGGCAAAAATGATGTAAGCCATCTGCAATGGTGTTACTTTCTCACTCCCTCACAAAATCCTACTACACATGTATAGAACTGTCATGAAGAAAAAGGGACAACTTTCATATACGGCATTGGTAATCAGACTTTTCCAGCACTTTCGGATTCAACGGCTATCCAATTTTTACTCCATAACTATTGATCCCATGTAAATTGGACTTAAAATGATCTCAAAAATGAGATTAAAGGATCTCTCTAGAGCCTTGAAACTTTTGAAGAAAGAATCTACTCGCAAAGCTAAGTTAGGATTTGCATCTAAGAAGAAGTGCAAAAGGAAGAGCGTTGTCTCGCAAACTCCAAAAAGAAAATGACCTACTTTTCTTCTCCAAGATGAAGGAGAGGAGGATGCTGAAGATGAGACTGTCTCTAATATTGTGGCAAATATTGCCATGCGTGATCCTCTTAGTGGTATAGTCGATCCTCAGGAAGAAGAAGAGGATGAGAGCAAGAAAGAATCGAAAAAAGAAAGAGAAGGAGAAGAAACTGGAGTAAAAAAAGTGAGGGGGATGACTTAGATGATGAAGAGGAAGATGCAAATATGAACAAGGGACATGAGCATTCTGACAAGGAATGAGAAAATACGAGGGAAATTGATGAGGAGATGTTGGAGAGAAGGGAACTAGACAACAAACCAGTGCTGGAACAAAAGGAATGCAAGAAGGAGAAGGAATTCTTCCTCAGACTAAAGCCATTGTGACAGGGGAAGTAGGTGAGAAAACTCCTCTAGATGACTCACCAGAAGAACCAATAGCTAGTGATGGCATCAGTCGATCTCCTCCAGATGCTGAAGATATTTATGCATCTCATTTCCCTGAAATTTTTCCTAGGGGTCAAGACAAAGAAGCTAATGCTTAGGGAGAGTAACAACTTTCACATGTTTAGGTCGATATTCCTTCACCTTTGGATACTCCACCATTACAATTTACAGAAGTTAGTGCCCAAACTGAACCTGAATCAAACTATCCTTAGATAGTGGAGCTCCTTTTGGAGATTAAGGCACATCAATATGTGATAGAGTTTGAAATCCAAAAGTTACATGCTGCTCTCGGTACTACCTCGGAATCTCTTATCTGAAAGGTATAATCTCTTGATGATAAAGTTTAGACCATGAATCAGCAGGCATCTCAGAACTTAGTGAAGGTTACGACTGTCTTCCATCAATGGTTGACTAAGCTTGAGGAGACCATGTAGACTTTAGAGGATTTCCGACTTGTTCGTATTCCTAGGCAACCCTGATCCTTTTCAAACCAAACTCTTTTTATTATTTTCTTTGTGCTTATTTGATTCTCTTTTTGCCGTTGATAAAAAGGGGGAGAGTTTTGTATATTTGAAGCTTTGACTGGTGCATGATTGAGGTTTTTCTATGTTGTTGTGGATGGTGTTTCTTTTATGCAAACTTATGCAGGCTTTATTGTGCTTATTGTCTATTATTTCTATCAATTATCAGTGTTGCTAAAGTGTTATTTTGTAGGATAACTTTCATATTATGTTTAAATCTGCACAAAAGTTTTATCACTATAAAAAAAAGGAGGAGATTGTTGAGAAAACTCCTACCAGGTTTTGAAGTTGACAATTTTTTTTTTTTTTTGTTCTTGTTCTTATTTTGAAGAATAGTAGACTTCTGAAATCATATCGCAAACTTTTGTTAAAGTCTATTCATTTCAGGAGTCTTTCTCACTTTGACGAAATCCAAACTGAAATCAAGTCTAGAACGAAGATATAATGAGACTCAGATTTATTGATCTTGCAACAAGGATTTAGTATGAACATAATAGAGATTTATTCTTTAATATGTAGCTTTCTAGTGAAGAATCTCACTTATCTTTTATAAATACATTGATGGAATCAATCACAAATTGATGAAATCAATCTTGATGACATATTCCTTTTTGGGAAACATTTACTTATGGAAACCTAGATTGTAATTGTATAGGCAATCGGAATCAATAGATTTTCATCTCAATCTTCAAATGACTACAAGATTTTCTTAATTGATTCCGTCCAACGGATTGATTAGAAGAAATTTCTTTGGAGAATGCCAATGGCTAGTAAGGTGTGGAGGAGTATTTAAGGAGGTTATTTAGTCTATTTAAAGTGTGCGAGAAAATTGAAATTTCAAAGTTTGAAGCCTTTCCAACCACTTGTTCTTCAACGACAATTCTTTCAAATTATATTCAAGAGAGAAAATCACAATAAGAGTGACTTAGTGAGGGAAAAAGAAATCTTCCACTAAGTGTTTGTACTTGAAATATTGTACTTTTTTGTTGATAGTTTAGTGAATTTCAGCCAAAAGACTGTCAACGTGGGAGAGTGGACGTAGGCTTGATCTAAGCTGAACCACTATAAATCGTGTGTGTAATTTTCTTTTCCTTTAACTCTTTTCAGTAGTATCTATTGCACCATTTTTTTAAGTATCGCAAAAACTATTTCATCTCTTATATGATTATGAATTTTTCACCAGAGGTCTGGTGGTTTGTTTAATTAGACTCTAATCATTTTCTCAGACTTTGCTCACAACTTATTTTATTTCGCATTTATTTGTCAAGGTTCATTTTAAACACTTATTCACCCCCTCAGCCATAGCTGGAATGTGATCTATCAAGCTCTCACTAGCCCTCACACTTCATAATGTTCTTCATGTCCCAAAATTATCTTGTAACTTGCTGTCCATTAGTAAAATAACCTATGATCAAAAGTGTCGAGCTAATTTTTTCTCATCTCGTTGTGAGCTTCAAGACTTGACCCT
Organism: Eucalyptus grandis; assembly: GCF_016545825.1. Lineage (NCBI taxonomy): Eukaryota > Viridiplantae > Streptophyta > Magnoliopsida > Myrtales > Myrtaceae > Eucalyptus > Eucalyptus grandis. The sequence goes on from NW_024096436.1 coordinate 183,833, forward strand.
GGGGAGGATGATTGGCAATGCTAAAGAGAGTGGAGAACTGTATTTCTTTGAGGATGGAATAAGCTCAAGTAGACAAATTCAGGGTAGATGTTTTGAATTTATTTCTCTTAATAAGGATGATGATTTGTGCTATGGCATTGTAGGTAAGGTCATCCGATTTTTCATCATTTGAAGTTCTTGTTCTCAAAGTTGTTTTTGAATTAATGTTCATCTTCATTTAAGTGAGAATTCCGTGAACTGGCCAAACACAATCACACCAACTTTCCCTCACAAAGCCACAAATTGTCAAAAACATTCTCCTTAATTCATAGCGATGTTTGAGGCCCATCTAGAATTCCTACATTCTTGAGAAACAAATGGTTTGTTACATCTATTGATGATCATACGAGTGTGAGTTGGGAATAATTGTTAAAAGAAAATTTGAAGAATAGATTGTTTTCAAAAATTGTACACCATGATACAAACACAACTCCAAGCGCAAATCCAGATTTTTAGGGGTGACAATGGGAAAGAATATTTCAATAAAACTTTGGGACAATTTTTCTTGGAAAGGAGAATTGTGCATCAAAGTTATTGCCCAACACCTTTAATAAAACAGGGTGGCAGAAAGGAAGAATAAACACATTTTACAAGTCACTAGAGCTCTACTTTTCATAAAGTAAAGTTCCCACAGACCTCAAGGTTGAAGCTTTTCTTACATTTACGTATCTTATCAATAAGATACCTTCTAGAGTGTTAAGTTTTCAAGCACCCTTGAGAGTCTTTCAGGAGACCTATCCAAGCCTCTAGACTTCCCCTTGAAACTGTTCAATTGTACCTCCTTCGTTCATATCCATGATAGAAATCGTGGGAAACTCGATCCTAGAGTGAAACGATGTGTGTTTGTTGGTTATGTACCTAATCAAAAAGGGTATAAATGCTTTGATTTGATTTCCAAAAAAAAAATATATATATGTTTGTCACCATGGATGTCACATTTTTGAATTAACACCTTATTTTGGAGCTCATTGTCAATGGGGAAAGAAAGTGCAGATTCCAACACCATCATAGAATCCTTTCGTCTAGCAGAAACTGAAATTCCTCTTCCTAAAGATCGAACTCCTGCAACCATTATACTGGATTTTGAACCATACGTTTTAAATAATGAAAATTCCGGTTTATCTATATTGGCATCTCGTTCTACTTGTGAGCGTAAGAGTTATGAAACTAATATTAAGAATATAGAGCTTCCATCATATTCTCAAGTCTACACAAGAATAGACAAAATTCAAAAAAAAAAAAAAAAATGAGTCTCCTGCTCTCTTGAAGTGCCATAAGTCCGAACTAAGGCATGACCAGAACTCCATACGATCATCAGGTAATGTTCCACTTCAATCTGTCTAGCCTAAAAAAACGAGTCTATCAATGAACTTGACATACTTACAAAAACCTCACCCAATTTTCGTGCCTTTACCTCAACATTGCCTTGTGTGGAGATTCCAAAAACTGTGCAGGATGCTCTATAGGTTCCTGAGTGGAAGGTAGCAATTCTTGAGGAGATGAAAACTCTGGAAAAAAAAAAAATGGAACGTGGGATATGGTGGATCTACCCGAGGGAAAGACTACGGTTGGATGCAAGTGGGTATTCACAACCAAGCCTAGATCGGATGGATCCCTTGAAAGGTATAAAGCTTGATTGGTTACCAAAGGATTTACCAAACCTATGGGATTGATTACTTCGAGACCTTCGCTCTGGTTGCAAAACCAAACACTATGAGAGTGCTCCTGTCACTTGCAGTCAACCTTGACTAGCCACTGCAACAACTAAATGTGAAGAATGCATTTCCGAATGGAGATTTAGAGGAAGAAGTATACATGAATTTCCCCTTGGGCTTTGAATTTGGATCAAAGGTATGTAGATTGAAGAAGTTAATATATGGATTTTAACAATCACTGAGGGCCTCAGTCTGTGAAGAAACAAAGTTATGTTCAAGGATAGGCCGATCGGGCCATGTTTGTAAAGCATTCTTGTGATGGGTTGGTTGCAATTCTGATAGTATATATTGATGACATCATTCTCATAGGGAATGATATTGCCAAGATGAACAAGTCAAAAGAATGTCTGGCTTCTGAATTTGGGATCAAGGATTTGGGAATTCTAAAGTATTTCCTTAGAATGGAGGCAGCTTGATTGAAAAAAGGAATTGTGATCTCACAAAGGAAATATGTCCTAAATCTTCTAAAGGAAACCTGAATGAGTGGTTGTAAACTGGCAGAAACTCTGATAGATCCCAATCAAAACTTGGAGAAGACAAAGATGAGATTCCTGTAAATACATCGAGAAACCAGAAGCTAGTAGGAAAACTTAACTATTTGTCATATAGTTGGTTGGATTTTGCCTTCGCCATGAGCATGGTAAGCTAATTAATGCACTCTCCATATGGAAAACATCTTGAGGCTATGTATAGGATCTTGAGATACCCGAAGAGCACACCTAGAAAAGGTCTGCTATTCAAAAAGTCTACTCAAAAGGGGATTGAAGCATACATCGATGTAGACTGGATAGTGTCAATTATTGATATAAGGTCGACATCATGATATTGTACATATGTATGTGGGAACTTGGTTAGTTAGTGAAGCAAGAAGTAGAATGTGGTGGCATAAAGTAGTGCCGAAGCATAATATTGAGCAATGGCCCATGGGATATGGGAGTTGTTGTGGCTAACATGAATACTAGGAGAACTCCAAGTATTAGTGAAAATGCCTATGAAGTTATACTGTGACAACAAGGCTGCCATCAACATTGCACATAATCTAGTGCAACTCTTGAGATCAACTGACACTTTGTCAAAGAGAAGATTGATGCGGGAGCTATTTGTATGCCTTTTGTGCCAACATCACAACAAATAGCCAATATTCTTACAAAGGGTTTGTAGACCTAACTTCAAGTCTCTCATTAGCAAGTTGGACATGATAGACATTCACACACCAACTTGAGGGGGGTGTCGAAAAATTAGAAGAAAATCTTGGAGATCTTGAAGATAATTTCGAGATATGAAATTATTTTGTTTCAATTTACTTTATTTTCTTCTATTTTTGAATCCTTACGATTAGGAAGTAAATAGCTAGAATTAGAAAGCAGGAAATCTTTTTCAATTTCTTGCTATTTTCTAGCTGTCTTAGGCTCTATTTATATGTTATGTTCTTTGTAATAAAATATGTAATTAAAAAAAAAATTTCATTGAAATCCGCACCAACCATATGGCCAACTATTTGTCTGAAATTCTAACTTCCCCATTCACCAATCTGGTGACTGAACTTGTTTCAAGGTTTGGATCACCAAGTCTTGTGAATATGGTACAACAAGGCTAGGCCGATTTTGGATCATCGCCAATTCCTGTCCATGCTCAATCTGATATTGTTGGTGGTTGAGGTCAGACACAGCTAGTCCAAGTACTGCAAAGGGCTGAGGGTGCAAATGATTAGAATCAAAGTACACTGGGAGAGCGAGTGGGTCTGAGCGGATCAACTAATTCCCTTGGGGTCACCCAGGAAAATCCGAATGGGAATAATCCGGGAAAGATTTCCCTTGAAGCTCATTCAAACTAGTTGTCAAACAATCCAACATTTCCCCAAGAGGCTTTTGGCCTTCAAACGCCTAGTGGGATGCTGAATTAAGCGCACCTAATATATGACCACTGATAAAGGGAATATACTCAGTACCTTATCGTAGGTATCAACCGTGAAATCAATAATTAGGTGGCTATTGTGAGGGTTTGAGGGCTGAAGGGAGATACTTTAGAGACGGTAGCTTCCAAGTCTAGGACCCATAAGGCCTAAGGCCCCGAAGAAAAAGTGGATGAGTAGGGCCTCGTTTACGCAACACTATGAAGAAGGTGATCCTGAAATCAAGATGTTGGGGAAGGAAATTTGACTATTATGTCAGATATGCAAGGATGCCTAAGCTGACATAGGAGATTTTCGAGATAACCCCTTATGGTTGGGGTTTAGAGTTTGAGTATTAGGATGAGTTCCCGCTTTTATCAGCTCATCGCTAGGTATATACATGAACAATGAAAGTCCCCCACAACCCTTTGAAAGAACAATGGTTTGTAGAAAAAGAGATACTAGTCATTCAATAGCTTGCTCCAAGTTCTAGACAATGTTGGAGAAAACTCATTTACTGTTTTGAAGTTGACAAAACCTTTCCACAGTCTAGTCTTAAGACTCCAAGACTTTAAAGTCAAAGTCTAAAGGCTGACAGACTTTAGGATCAAAGTCTACTCACGTTGACGGATTCCAGATTGAATGATACTGAAGAATGAAGACTTATTCAAATGCAAGATTATCTTCAAGGATTCAATTAATATGATTTATGGATGACCCTATGGCTGGATATAGCGCTTATATGATTGATTATCCTTATTGGAATCAATTCCGATAATCAAATCTTTTGGAAGGCAAACAAACTTGGAAGGTTCTACTTATGAAAACCAATATCCTGATTGTATGGGCGAACATAATTGATGGGTTTTTACCACATTCTTAAAACAACTCGAGATATTCTTGATTGATTCTGTCCAATATGTAGATCGGAAGAACTCATTTGGAAAGTGCCAACGGTTGTGATGGCATGAAGGAGTATTTAAGGCAGACTCTCCAGTTGTTTGAAACAGGGTGTGTGAAAGAAAAATTTCAAAATTTGAAGTTTCCTATTTTTTGCTATTTCATTTGCTAAAGCTCAAATTGTACTCAAAAGAGAGCAAACATTTGGGCAAAAGAACGCTTCAAGTGCCATAACTTTGCCCAAAGGGACACTTAAGTGCCATAACTTACGAAAGATACACTTAAGGGCTACATTCGAAGAAAAACGGATCACTTGAGTATAACTTTGGCCAAAGTCTAGCCAAAACGCTGACGTGGCATTTTTCCGGCAAAGTGCGCCCAAAACAACGCCGTTTTGCACGTTGACGAGGCCAAATAATGCAAAAATGGCGTCTTTTTGGGCTGACGTGGTAAAAAATAAAAAATAATTAAATTAAATTTAGTTAAAATATTAAAAAATAATAATTTTAAAATTAAATTTAGTTAAAATATTAAAAATAGTAATTAAAAAATTTAAAAAATGGGAACAAGGGGGAGGCGGGCCGAGGGATCGCTCTCTGTCACCACCGCCGCCCGCAACCGTCGGGAAGAGCCAGGCGACGGTGGGGCGAGGGTCGGCCGGGTCGCCCGGGCCTTGGCCGGGGCCGGCGACCCGGCTGACCGGCGGTGAGGGTTTGCGAGCCCCTGCCCTAGATCGGGCGAGGGCCACGAGCCCCCAGATCTAGTGGTGAGGGCTCGCGGCCCTTGCCTAGATCCCATGGTGAGGGCTCGCGGCCCTCACCCGATCTAGTGGCGAGGGCTCGTGGCCCGCCTAGATTCGGCGAGGTTGGCGGCCCTCGCCCGGCTAGGTCAAGGGCCGCCGCCTAGCTAGGGTGACCCCGGTGGGCGGCGGCCCTTGGCCCGGCGGGCGAGGGCCGCCGACCCTCCCTAGATCCGGGCGAGGGCCCTTGGCTAGGGTCCCCGGCTCGGCCGAGCGAGGGCCCTGGCCATGGCTCGGCGACCCTAGCCGACGCTCCCCTTGCGTCGCCGGCCCTTCCCGGCGGGTGTGGGGCGGTGACGGCGGTGGCCGAGGGCTAATCCCTTAGCCGCCTCCCCCGTTCCCTTTTTCTTAAAATATTTTTTAATATTTTAACTAAATTTAATTTTAAAATTATTATTTTTTAATATTTTAACTAAATTTAATTTAATTAAATATTTTATTATTTTTTTACCACGTCAGCCCAAAACGACGCCGTTTTTTGCATTATTTGGCCACGCGGCGTGCAAAACGGCGTTGTTTTGGGCTCGCCCACCGGAAAATGCCATGTTGACGTTTTGCCCAGATTTTGGCCGGATTAGCACTCAAGCGATCCATTTTACTTCGATTTTGGCATTTAAGTGTACCTTTTGTAAGATATGGTACTTAAGTGTCCCTTTGGGCAAAGTTAAGGCACTCCAAGGGTCCACACATCCAAACATTTGTGAGACTTTGAGAGTGTATTAGAGTCTCTGCACTATGAAGTCGAGACTACGTGACTGTAAAATCTCTTTTGGTTCATAGTGGAAATCAGCTAGTAGGTTGTTAGCGCTAAAGAGTGGACGTAGGCTTGACCTAAGCCGAACCACTATAAACCTTGTGTTTTTATTCTCTTTCCTAAACTCATTTACTTATTCGTAATTTTATTATTCGTTAGAGATTCAAGACTCACTCAGGTTCATTGGTTTTAAGACTCTGTTTCAACAGGAAAGTATTTTACAAACGCTCTTGTAAAAATTTCTTTTAACACCAATTCACCAACCTCTAGGTGATCGTATTAGCCCTTTCAATTGGTATCGGAGCTTGTGTGCTCATTTTATTGAAGTGTTTTTAGTTATGAATTAAAGATCTGTGGCTAGTATTTTGGCTCTAAGTTTGGTTGAAGGCTAAAGTAACACCAGACCTTCTTACTTTGATAGGAAGGAATACAATGTATGGAAAAGCAAGATAAAGGCATTCCTAAGATCGAAAGATCCCCTAGAATGTGATGTGGTAGAAAAATGGATCAATCCCAAAGCTACATCAACCTCAAAAAGAGGAAGAGAAGTTGCGGACATTGGCAAAATGACATAAGAAGAATTAACAAAGAGACAAGCTCTTGATGCTAAAGCTATCTACTCTTTATACTATGCTCTATCTCCTACTGAGTATACTCGAAATTCTTCCTATGAAATAGCTAAAAAAGTTTGGGACAAATTGCATGTTATTTTTGAAGGAACTGATTGAGTAAAGGAAACGAAAATTAATATTCTACTCGGACAATATGAAGCCTTTAAGATGAAGCCTGGAGAATTCATCACTGATACGTTCAGTCGTTTCAATGAGATTGTAAATGGATTAGCATATCAAGGACAACCAATATCAGGACCAATGAAGGTCAATAAACTGTTGCGTGGACTCTCCAAAGACTAGAATCACGTGAAACCATCAATCAGAGAAACCCAAAGGATCATGCCTCTTTCAGTAGACGAATTAGTAGGCACACTTTAATCATATGAAGTTGAGCAAATCAATGAGGAAGAAGATCACAAAGGTAAGAAGTCAATTGCTTTAAAATATAACGATGATTCTAATGATACAAATTTAAAAGAAGACATGGACGATGAAGAACTAGCACTCATGATTAGGAAATTCAAGAAGTTGAATAGAAAGGGAAGAAGATTCAACTGGAAGAAGCAAGGTACTCAAAAATTTCAGAACAAATCAACTGAGGATGATGAAGTCAACAAAGACGTGATTTGCTTTGAATGCAAGAAAAATGGGCACATCCCACCAAACTGCCCTTTGCTGAAGAAAAAGAAATGAAGAATTGAGAAATACAAGAAGGCTCTCAAGGTAGAAACATGGAGCGATACTGAATGTAAGGAAAGTGATGAAGAATGTGCCAACATATGTCTAATGGCCAAATTTGAATCAAACTCAAACCTTAAAATAGAATTGGATTCAGACTCGGACAAAGAAGTTGATGTTAGTAATTTAAAAATTCCTATTAAAGTCTCAAAGTATATAGATGAACTTTGTCTTAGTCTCAAAACATCTCTTAGAAGGATTTCTGAGCTAAAGAGGGAAAATTCCAGACTAAGGCAATAGGAATCTTCTTAGAAAGAGAACTTTGAAAGTCTCAACAAAAATTTTACTAATTTGAAAGAAAACTATGATTCTCTTTCTAAAGAAAATATCTTTTTAAAGGAAGATATTTCAAATATCATAAAAAGGTTTTCAAAAGGATCTAAGAAATTGGAGAAAATTCTTTCTGTACAAAAACCTTATTTTAACAAATCTGGTTTATGAATGACATTAGAAACTCTTCCTTTAATTGATTTTCCCAAAGTTAAAGAAAGGATCAAACAAAGACCTACAAAGACATTTTACAAAAATCACTTTCAAAGAGTTTTTGTAAAACCTATTGGCCGAAGTGCTCTCAAATGTTTAAAGTGTAACAGCTCATAACATTTCGAGAAGGAATGTCCTAAGGTCTGGAGACCTGATAAGAAGGATTGGGCAAAGACAATGTTTAATACTAAATCCCATAAACTCAAGAAAATGTGGGTAAAAAAGAAAGCTTGAGTTCTTTTCTTGATCACAAGTCACTATCAAAAGAAAGATCAAATGGTATTCGGATAGTAGTTGTTCAAGACACATGACAAGAGACTCTAGTTGCTTTATAAAATTTGTTCAAATAAATGGTGAAAATTTTTCTTTTGGTGGAAACGGTAAGGGAATAATTGTTGGTTGTGGACCCATGAAGATTGGAAACCTGACCATCAACAATGTCTTCTTGGTGGAAGGACTGAATTACAATCTACTTAGCATTAGTTAGCTTTGTGACACTGGATTCAAAATCAATTTCCAAGAAGGCATTTGTTCGGGAATGAGTAAAGATCTCTCTTAATCTTTCACTGGACAAAGGCATGGGAACATTTACCTCATGGATATAAAACTAGAAAGTTCTCAGTGTCTCATATCCATTCAAGATGAAGCAAATCTTTAGCATTGAAAGATTGGTCATGTCAACATGAAGCAGATTGCCAAGATTTCATCCAAGAAGCTTATTTATGGTCTTCCCAACCTGACTTATCGAAAGACTGAATTATGCACTCTTTGTGTTTTGGGAAAATAGGTTAGAAGTTCCTTTAAACTTATAAATCAAATTTCTACTAATTGAGCTTTGCAGCTTTTACATATGGACCTATTTGGACCAACCGAGACTCAAAGTATTGGTGGAAAAAGATACTGCCTGGTAATCATGGATGATTGCTCTCGTTTTACTTGGGTATATTTTCTAGCAAATAAGTTTGAAACATTTTCTCACTTCTCAAAGTTTGCCAAAAAAAGTTCAAAGTTCAAAATGAAAAATGATATGCTATTTCAAATATACGTACATATCATGGAGGTGAGTTTAAAATCGAGACTTTGCAAAATTTTGTGATGATTTTGGTTTCGGTATGTTTTCTCTTCTCCATACACTCCACAACAAAATGAGGTTGTGGAAAGAAAAAACAGATCTTTGCAGGAAATGGCAAAAACCCTCTTAGTCGAGAGTAAAATTTCCTCTCGATTTTGGGCTGAAGCAATTTCAACAGCCTGCTATATTATCAACAAAGTGTACTTGAGGCCTATTTTAGAGAAAACTCCTTATGAAGTGTAAAAGGGAAAAAACCAAATGTTTCTTACTTTCATATGTTTGGTTGTAAGTGTTTTGTTTTGAAAAATGCAAATGATTGACTGGGAAGTTTGAAGAAAAGTCAAACGAAGGAATTTTCCTTAGCTACTCTACCTTAAGCAAAACATATAGAGTTTTCAACAAGAAGACTCAATCTGTGGAAGAATCAATGAACGTCAAGTTTCAAGAATTTATGCATAATCAATCGAATCGACTCAACTTGAAGAATCTAAACTTGCTCCAGATTTTACAAAGTCTATTTCCCCCGAAATTGTTTAAACTTCTTAAGATTAGCAACGAGTAGAACTAGAAGATTTAATTGAGGTAGATGATTAGCAGACTTTCAAACCAACCAGTAACTGTAAGCATAAGTTTGGTCATCCCAAAGAACTCATTATTGGTGACATTGATGAATGAATTTGCACCAGATCCAAAATGTGAGAATAGTCTAGTGCACTAGCACTTATTTCTAAGATATAACCCAAAAGTGTAGAAGAAGCCATGTCTCGATGAAAGCTGGATTGAAGCCATGTAAGAAGAGCTTGACAGTTTAGCATCAACGATATTTCGGAACTAATTCCTAAACCAAATGGTAAATATATTATTGGAACTAAATGGGTTTTCAGGAACAAAGTAGACGAGAAAGGAGAAATGGTCAGAAACAAAGCAAGACTCATGACCAAAGGATATACTTAAGAAGAAGGGATAGACTATGATGAGACCTATGCACTAGTAGTGAGGTTAGAAGCAATTAGATTATTATTTGTTTTTGCTTGTTATAAAAAATTTCAAGTTATTCAAAATGGACGTCAAAAGTGCATTCCTAAATGGATTTATCCAAGAAGAAGTCTATGTGGAATAACCACTTGGTTTTGAAGACCTAAGAAAGCCAAACTCAATCTATAAACTGAAAAAGGCCTTGTATGGATTAAATCAAGCACCTTGAGATGAGCAAGATGGGTAAATTGATTTTCTTTCTCAGATTACAAGTCAAACATTGAAGAAAGGGTTTTTCATTCACCAAGAAAAATATGCAACATCGAGAAATTGGGATTGGAGAATTGTAAAAAGACTGAGATACCAATGTTAAGTTTTTCAAAACTTGACAAAGATGAAGGAGGAAATAATGTTGACCAGAAACTCTACAGAGTATTATTGGTTCGCTTCTTTACCTTACTACTTCTAGACCTGACATTTTGTTTCGTACTTGCATTTGTGCTAGATTCCAATCAGATCTCAAAGAATCTCATCTAAGTGTTGCAAAACACATCATCAAATACGTTGAAATTACTCTAAAGCTAGGTCTGTGGTATCCCAAAGAAGGAGACTTTACTCTCATTGGATATTTAGATGCAGATTTAGCAAGTTGTAGAGTTGATAGAAAGAGTACTTCTGGTACTTGTCAGCTGCTAAACAACAAGCTAGTGTCTTGGTTTTCAAGGAAGTAGAGTACTGTAACTCTATCAACAACATAAGCAGAGTATGTGGCTCTTGGAAGTTATTGTTCTCAAATTTTGTGGATAAGACAACAGTTAAGAAACTTTGGAATGGAAGAATCTTGTATTGAGATCAAATGTGATAACACCAGTGCCATTAATCTCATAAAAAATCTAATTCTTCATTGGGATAAGTACACTAATGGTGCCATAAGTTGTGTACGATGCTCACTTTGGTGCCAAAAGTTTCCGCCGGATCACTTAAGTGCCAAATCGGAGGAAAAACGATCACTTTGGTGCCACCGACGACAGATTCTGGCCAAAATAATTACGTGGCTTTTATATTTAAAAAACAATCGTGGAGCCTTTTAAACGGCGTTGTTTTCCGTCATTTTAAAGAAAACGACGTTGTTTTGCCGTCCTACGTGGATAGCCTCACAAAAGTGACGCCGTTTGTTAATTTTATTTGGAGATTGAAATTAGGGTTTTTTGTCCGCCATTGCTCGTCCACCGTCGCCGGCTGCCATCCTCGCCTCCGTCACTTGGCCGCCGTCCCTTGGCCACCGTCGCTAGTCGCCATCCCTCAACCTCCATTGTAGTTTCTTGCCACAGCAAGACAAAAGAAAGAAAGAAAGAAAAGAAAAACGAACAGAAAATCCCGAGAAAGAGGGAGGTGTCGACAATGAGGGCGGAGGAGCGGATGGTGGGGCCACGACGATGAGGGCGAAGGAGCGGATGGCGGGGCCACAGCCGTCGCCTTCGTAGCAGCTGGCTTCACCGACAACCTCCGTGGAGTTCTAGATCTTCGCGGCTATCATTGGCCGGATCGCTCGTACTCCGGGGATTCTTCGAGCTCGCGTTTCCTCTGCACCCAACGATATTTCTTGGGAAAAGGTGGTGGTGAGGCTGAGATTCAGGGATTTGAAAGGTTGATAAGGTGATTGAAAATGTGGGAAAACTACTAGGGGAGGGCGGAGGCGAATGCGTGGTTTCTTTTCTGGAAAATTACTGGTGTTGCTGGTTCTCTGCTGCTGGTGTTGTTGGTTTGGTGCTGTTGGTGTTGCTGGATCTGTTCAGGGAAGAAGACGAATCTGCTCGGGGAAGAAGACGAATCTGCTCGGGGAAGAAGACGACACAAAATGATGTCGTTTGGGGATTTAGGGTTTTGAATTTGAGGGAAAGACACAAAACGGCGTCGTTTTGGGTGTTAGGATGCTAAAATGACGTCGTTTGAAGGCCTAAGTGATCTAATGGAAACTCTAGCGAGCCACATTAGCATAAGAAATTAATAAAAAAAGGCCACGTCAGATTTCCGACCGATCAGATCGGCGTTGGCACCAAAGTGAGCATTTTTCAAATTTTTTGGCACTTAAATGATCCGATGGAAACTTTTGGCACCAAAGTGAGCGCCGTACACAACTTATGGCACCGTTATTGTACTTATCCCTTCTTCATTCAAGGGCAAAACATATAGAGATTTGACATCATTTTATAAGAGATCATGTTTAGAATGGAGAAATCATGATTCAGTTCATTGACTCAAAGAATCAATTGGCAAAAATGTTTACAAAGCCATTGGAGAAAAATCTATTTGAGTCTATTTGCACCAGACTGAATATTATATCTTCTACCAATTAAAGTGTGAAGGTGGTTAGACTCAGAATATCCAATATTTACATCTGTAAGTTATTACTTCTTAAATAGAAGCAATTTAATTTTAGTATGAAGTTCTCGAAAAGGTATGTTGATATTCAATCGTTACTTGCCTATTTTATTTTTGGAAGTTACATTTTTTCAAAATTTTGAATTTTTTCAGTTTTCTTTTTCGAAAAAGGAAGTTTTGGTGTGATGGTTCGTTTCGTACGATGGTTAGGATATTTGCCTTTTATACCATCGAGTCTTTCTTCTTCATTTACACTTTCACAAACCCTAGAGTACAAAATTTCTACTTTCTTATTTTTACTCTCAAGATCCTTCTCCAAGTTTTCACCTTTCTTAAATGAATAAGTTAGAGAAATCCTCCTCGACTGCAACAATGTCTTTCCAAAGAAAGTATTCTTGGAACGCAAGCAGGGGACCATGAAGCATGCCTGAGAGTCCTATCCACTTTGACTTGAGCGATGAAGAAGATTCTCCTCAGCAACCGCAACGGCATCAACAACAACGTACTACTCAAAATCCTCTGCACCAACCAGCAAAAGAAGAGATCGTGGAAAACGTTGAATCTATAAGAACGTTAAAACCCAAGTTCCTCTTTGAACACTACAATACTTTAAAATATGGTGGAACTGCTATGACTTTCATTGATGAGTTTTTGAATGAGAGAGGTTACAAAAATGAGACTTAGTTTTTGAGATCAATGGAAAGGTTAGGCATTACGCCTAAAGGTTTGGCAGATAGGACTTTTGCCAACTTTCCAAGAGATCATCGGTTTGGTTCTTTTAATCAGCCTAAGATTAAGGTTGACGATGAAAGGTTGTATGCGAACTTTCAGCCTAGGATGGGCGTTGCTGTAGAAATACGTGGTGAGAGAACAAATTTATTTCAGTCCAAAGATCATCAAAAGGCTTACTCCAAACTGCTAAAGAGAGGGGTGATGAACCCTTGAACTATGGATTTCGATTTTTTAGACTTTGTGAAGGTGAACTTGAGGGAGAGATTTGCTCTTCTTCAACTTGAAAGTTTTTGTTCTGAGACCATTGTCGCTTACACCGAATTAATTGCTTATTTCTATTCAAATCTATTATTTTTAGATGCGAATAGATTCTGTTTTACTATAAGGGATAGAGAGTTTGTGGTGGATGTAGACACACTTTGGCGGACGTTATTGGTGTGGAAAAAGGGAGTTTCCGACCAATAAATGTGAATGTTGGTCATGCAACAAGTTTCCTTGTGAAGGATGAACTTTTTGAGGGTGGCATCATTTACTAGAGAATGACTGCCTCCAACATCTTGCTGCACAAGGTCGTGATACCTCCAAAACTGATGTTTCTCGTGCAGAAGCTAAACTAATGTTTGCCATCAGTAATGGGATAAAGTTCTCACTACCGCACACAATCCTGATGCCCATGTGCAGGACTGTTGCGAAAGATAAGGGACAGCTTCCTTACTCTGCATTGGTCACCAAAGTGTTTCGACACTTTCAAATTCAACTTCTTGCATCTCTTTGTGCTTGAACCATTGCTCCCATGGTGATAGGTTTGAAGATGGTGTCGAAAATGAGACTAAAGGAACTGAACAAGGCCCTAGAACGCGTTAAGGAGAAGTCCTTGAGCAAAATAAAACAAGACTCTACTACGAATAAGAGAAAAGGTAAGGAGCCAATGATTGAATCAACCAAAAAGAGGAGCTCTTATTCTTTAGGATGAAGAGGATGAGAATGAGCTTACTCTTTCTGCTCTTACCTTGAAAAATCTTCAGAGTTTTGTTAGTTTTGAGCGGCTAGAGGATAGAGAGACACGAGAACGAGATGAGACAGAGCAGAGAAGGGAAGAGAGAGAAGAGACAAGAGAAGGGAGTGAAGAACGAAGAACAGAGGAAAGAGAAAGAAGAGAAGAAAAAGAAGGAAGAGAAGAAGAGGAAGAAGGAAGAAAATCAGGAGATGAAGAGGGTCAAGATGACTCTTTTGAGCCAACTTTAGCAAGATCCTTGTCGAAGATTTTGAAAAGACTAAGTGTGGAACTATAGGAGATGGAAAAGAGAAAGAACATCACTTTGGTGCTGATGCAAAGAAAGAACAAGAAGAGTTCTTTTCTCTACCTATAGGCATGGAAACATGGGAAGCTGCTAAAAAAAGAGATACTTCTTCACCTGTTTTTACTAGTGATGATGTTAGTCGTTCTTCCGTCAATCCAGAGGATGTATATGCCTCTCAATTTCCTGAAGCTGGTGTTCAGCATCATCTCCAAGTCTGGATGTTCCAGCTGAGGTTCTATCATCGACTAACACTCTTTAAACTGAACGTGCTAAAGCTAGTACTCAAACATATACTACAGGAGACTTTAAGAGACTGCTCGAGCTTCTTGTGGAGATAAAGGTTTAGCAATATGGGATGGAGTGTGAAATTCAGAACCTTCAATCTGCATAACAAGCCACTTCAGTCTCTTTACACGAGCAGGTACAAGCCCTTAAGCTTCAAGTTCAAGATAATGCAAAGGGTGAGGATATTGGGTAGCTGAAGAAGACTCAAGAAGCTGGAGGAAACTGTTAAGTCTATGGGGGATTTCCAACTCATTTGCATCCCCAAACAGCCTTGATTTCATTTTACTTTTATTTTGAGGTTCTCCACTTTTTGTTGTTGACAAAAATGGGGAGAATGGTGTAGATTTAATTTGATTTTTAACCTTGGTTTAGATTTTTGTTTGACTTTTGGATTTGGGTTGATTGTTGAACTAATCGATGTAACATTTGCTACAACTTATTCTGTGATAATGATTGTCGTTGGATAGTTATTTGTTTTATCTTTCCAAGATTAACATATTTTCTATGGTTGCAGAATCAATGCTATTCAGATCGTAATCAAATTATTTTTAAAAGATTTCATGTATTGCTTTAAAGTTGTTTGGTAGGTCAAAAGTTCGTAAATCTGTAAGAAAGTTTTGTTATCATCAAAAATGGGGAGATTGTTGGAGAAAACTCCTTTACTATTTTAAAGTTGACAAAATCTTTGCACAATCTAGTCTTAAGACTCCAAGACTTAAAGTCAAAGTCTGAAGACAGACAGACTTTAGGATCAAAGTCTATTCATGCTGACAGATTCCAGACTGGACGATACTGAAGAATGAAGATTTATTCAGATGCAATATTATCTTCAAGGATTCGATTCGTATGATTTATGGATGACCCTATGGCTGGATATAACACTTATATGATTGATTATCCTTACTGGAATCAATTTCGATAATCAAATCTTTTGGAAGGCAAACAAACTTGAAAGGTTCTATTTATGGAAACCAAGATTTTGATTGTATGGGTGAACATGATTGACAGGCTTTTACCACATTCTTAAAACGACTCGAGATTTCCTTGATTGATTCTATTCAATGGGTAGATTGGAAGAACTCATTTGGAAAGTGCCAACTGTCGTGATGGCATGAAGGAGTATTTAAGGCGGACACTCCAGTTGTTCGAAATAGGGTGCATGAAAGAAAAATTTTAAAATCTAAAGCTTCCTAGTTCTTTGCTATTTTATTTGCTGAAGCTCAAATTGTACTCAAAATAGAGCAAACATTTGTGAGACTTTGAGAGAGTGTAGTAGAGTCTCTACACTATGAAGTCGAGATTACGTGACTGTAAAATCTCTTTTGATTCATAGTGATAATCAGCTAGTAGGCTGTCGGCATTGGAGAGTGGACGTAGGCATAACCTAAGCCGAACCACTATAAACTTTGTGTTTTTATTCTCTTCCTTAAATTCATTTACTTATTTGTAATTTTATTTATTCGTTAAAGATTCAAGACTCTCTCAAGTTCGTTGGTTTTAAAACTTTGTTTCAACAGGAAAGTATTTTACAAATGCTCTTGCAAAAAATTTTCTTTAACATCTATTCACCCCCCCATTAGGTGTTCGTACTAGTCCTTTTAGATGGCACATTATGTATAGAATTGAGAGGACGATAACACAAAGAAAGAAAAGGATGCAAGAGTTGTAGAGGCACGTCGATTGATCAAGCCAATCAGAGTTTTGACACTGCATGAGACCAAAAAACATAGTATGGGTGAAAGAGAAAGGACAGCCTTCTAATGAAATTGACAAATGAGTTGGCTATCAAGAGATAGGGATGAATGCGGATAATACTCCTGCCAAAACAAAAGAGGATAAAAAAGGGAAAGAGAAATTGGGTAAACCTAGAACCGAATTCGACAAGGGTGAGAAAAAGTTTGAGTCATCGGCTGGAGCGAACATGGTTCAGGTAAGACTTCCTCCTGAGTATACAGCCTCGGTAATGAGGGTTGCTCCAATAGAAGAGGAGGCTTATGAAGTGATGTAAACGATGAAAGCTGAGTTTCAGTTCATTGATAAGGACGTGGTGGAGTTTGAGAAACTCCCAACCCATAGGACGAAACACTTGAAAGTTCTCATGATGTTGGTAAAATTGAGGGACATCTAATCAATAGGATACTTGTAGACGCCAGTGCTACATTGAACTTGATACCGCACAACTATTTGAGAAAGCTCGGTAAGGACGCAAAAGAAATAATTGCGACTAATGTCACACTGTCGGACTTTGCAGGAGATGTGCATGATGCAAAGGGGGCAGTGGTGGTGGATCTTTCAATTGGTTCACAAACTACTAAGTCCACCTTCTTCATAACAGATGCTGACGTGTCATTCAATCTCCTATTGGGACGAGATTGGATACAAGCGCATATAATTCAAAAATTCACTTTAACACAAAAATTGGGAAACAAACGTAATCCAGAATCCAATATTAATTCTAAAGTATCGAAATCTTGATTATATCCACAGCTCTTCCGGGCTATTACCTAATTGGTAGACACCGACAATTAATGGATCACCGAAATCTCACAGTGAACCAATGTAGCACCTTCAGTTCATCTCAACTCATATTATATAATATGAAAAACATAATTATTGGAAATTTGTTTAAAAAATAAGAAAATAAGATAATTGTTTAAGTTATGTAAACATTGTCCTTAAAGTTTATTTTGCCCCTTGGAGCACAAACTCAGTACAAGGATTATTCCGCTCCTTAGAGCATGAAACTTAGTACGATAAGCTCCAAAAATTATCATCCCAAGATACAACATAAATTATTTTTTTACTCCGCATAGAATAATAAAAGGAACAAGAACAATGTTATATTTATAATTCAGTAAAGAAATGAAAGATATGTTAAGAGAAACAAGAAATTTCTATATCACTTTTCAATTTTATTCAGAGTAACAATCTATAGGTAAAAGGAAAATAGTCATTGTACATCATCAATTCCGCCTTCAATCAAAAACCGTTACAAATTGATTACGGTTGAGACTTACAAAACCATTATTAAAACGTTTATCTTTTATGACTGTCATAATTCTATCAAAGCAGTCGCCTTCAAATATTTTAACGGTTAAAATAAACACAAATTAGGTGTGAATAGCCATGGAGATAACAACATCTAAGAGAATGGGGTCCATAATGTTCGTGGCGACTCTGATGCTATGGTCATGCATCGATGCTGACGAGGGTCCATCTATAGAGTGCTTGTTGAAGTCTATTATGTTTTGTGCATTCGACCCCCTTCGAGTTATATGCGTTCCAGACTTTATCAAGCTTTGCTCTGAAGGGCCCTTTTTGGCCTCGGAGAACGTACCTTCTCATCAGATTCATAAAACTACGAAAATCATTGTAAAATCTTGTTTCATTATTATATTTTAATTATGAGACAATGATTGCGTACTAAATCATTTCATCTCCTTGGACTTTGATATATCCTCTTATTAAAAAAAAAATCAATTTCAATCATGATATAAGTAACTTTTTTAATTTGTTTCATATTTGTATTCATGTAGATGCCAAGAAAGTTGAGGTGAACGTGAAGAAGGTCAGAGCTTGTGTAGATGCATGGTCTTGGGCTGCAGAAGACCTATTCATTGTATTAGAGTTTGGAATTTTTTTAATAATTATATAAAGGCAATTGAGTTATGTAATACCTTCGTGGTATCATTCCACAACTAATAAATAGTTCCTTTTTAATTATCTGCTTGAACACAAGTGAAGTAAATTTTTATGAAACTTCAATTGTTATAAAATAAGTCTTCTCTCATCATCCTGATTTAGATTGAGATATCAATTCAAAAGCCAAGTGGACTCAAACTTTGATCCAAATTATCAAACACAATGAAAACTGTGACATCCTGAATCTTTCAATTCTGCTTTCAATTAAATTAATCGGGCTTTTCATTGACACACCTATAGTGTTGTTCTCAGAGCTGATCATTCATAAAATAACTAGACTATCTGGAGAAGTCACTAAGAGATTTTAATGCAATAGATTTGGGAATTTGACCATGAATCGATTACTTGACCGTGCTCATTTGCTGAGGTCATTACGGCACAATTATAAGTCGATTAGAAACCAGAGATAGATTGGTTCGACTGAGATGTGTGGCTAAACATGGGTAATTCCACTAAATTACAAAATTCTCGTCGACCGACAGTAGATTGATTTTTCTATCATTTTGGTATCCTGTGTCCGTATTTGAATCATCGAGATTTTCACGACTACCGAGAGTCGCCAATATTTCAAAGAGGTTCATTGTGATTTGAAGAAAATCGACCATGAGTCATTTGCACTAAAAAATTCTGAAGCTACCTAATAGCCTAGGTCATGCTAAAAACATGCCATATCGAAATTAACGCGAATTTGAATCCGATTTCAGAAATTGAAAGTTCTATCATGTCACAAATCATTTTAGGAACGTCGATTCAGTCTTCGAAGATTTTTCTGCAAACCGAGGTTTTGGCGGAAAAAGTCATCATAGAGCCGTTTTTGACTAGAAAATGCAGAGAACCGTTTTTATCGTGAAATTATGATGCAAGTAGGTTCAATTGGTGAGGAAATATACCAATTTGATCGTGAGCTCGATGGTTGAATTTATAAGGGCTGAATTGAGTTGATTCAAAGGGGAATTGAAGTCTAATTGGAGAGAAAGTAAGTGAAATTCGTATGCCCCCATGACCCATGACTTTTGGACCCTTTCCTTGGCTTCTTGAGGAAGATTGAGGATTGAAGATTGCAAAGGAAGCCATTTGTGGAGGTGGGACCAAACCAAGGGACAAGAAGATGAGGTTGAAGACCAAGAGGGACCCTCCAAGGCCAAGTTGTCTCGCTCTCCCTCTCTCCTCTGCACCGATCGATTTTCTCTCCCCCTCCTTGCATCCAAAGACCTCTAGTAGCCCCGAAGAAACCAAACTACAGCCCCTCGTCGTTGCTACCGTCCAAAGCTCTTTGGACCACTCCCGTGATCGCTCACTCGCTTGCATACCTCCGTGATCGCCCAGCCTACCCGCATCTCTAGCTGTGCCATCCCACCCCGTTCGTGCATCCAGCAGGTCACCGGGACGTTGTTCGTCACCACCGGAGTCGTTGCCTACCTCCGCCTGGGCCCGCGACCAGCCCCTCCACCCATCTCTGCTCGTTTCCAGCCCAAGCCAGTACCGAAGTAGCTTCTTTGGGCCCTCGACCAGCACAGAACCGAGTGGGTCTCCAACCCACTATCGAGCCTGTTTTCAAGACTTTCTTGACCCCGGTTGGCAAGCTTGCTTTGGAGTTTTCCAACCCTTGTTGTGTCCCTATCATTTTAATTCGAGTGAATTGCTTAACAAGTGAGTTTAACTCACTAATCATTACTTAGTAAGTTAATGACATTTAAGATTTGTTTAGTTTAGACTAAGTATGGGTTAGGTGGATAGTTAGATTAGATTAGCAATTTAATTAATTGTTATTGCATGTTAGGTGGTTAGAATAGTGTAATTAGAGTCTAGACAAACTCTAGTATTTAACTAGAGTGGTTCAAAAACTTTCCGGGCCGGTCTCGGCTTCCAATTAGGCTTTACGGGCCTAAGTTCTATTTATTGGCATTAATTAATTATTTTTTGGAAATTAGACCAAGATAGCTGGTGACCAAAATTTCGTGCTAATTGCAATGATGTGATCAGTTTCTTTATTTGGTCATTATTTTATGCAAATTGAGTGTGATTGGTGATTGTGGGTAATTATCCCAAAAATTGATAATTTTGGTAATTAATTAGAAAACTACAGGGCATCAGTTTACAGCGCAAAAAATCTATTTTTGGACTGCTGGAAATGGTGGGATGTTCAAAAGTGAAAAATATTGTATTTTGGTTAAGACCGACCATGTACCCACACACGATTATTTTTATCGGGTATGATAAAAATGGTAAATTGAATAGTTGGTCAGGGTGGTATACTATATCAACCTATGGGCTCTGACATGTCAGCTTAGTAAGAGAGCAGTGTACTTTATTAACTTAGAGGGAGCAATATTACTATCAACTTATAGTGAGCATTATTAGTATACTATATCAACCTACGGACTCTGATATGGCAGTATAGTAAGGGAGTAGTATACTATTTATTAGCTTAGCGCGAGCTATATTATCTATTATCAACTTAGAGGGAGCAGTTATGATGTGATTGGACTTATTGGATAGTATTGATTGGGCCGACCAAGGGAAGGTCGTGATAACATGTAATCAACTGAGTCGATTGATCGATAGTTCGATTTGATTTGATGAATTGATGTGATTTGTATATCCATGAGATAAACTAACTTGTAGGAGGGGACTGAGGCAAAGGTAAGTCCTTCGACCTATGTTTGTGTTTAGGTAGCCCTTGGGGCAAATTTTCTTCATGGTCAGGTCTTAGGGGGTAGAACTTGCTGAGACGTCGTCTCACCTTGTTGTGGTATAACATATTAGGTCCTTAGATGGCAGCTCGTGAGTTTTTTAGATGGCCTAAGAAGGTTACAGAGTAGACATCTTATATTATGTTGCATAAGAGCCCTAAGGGCTGGACCTATGAGCTGGTGAGGTTCATAGTTTGGGTTAATACGGGTCTAACCCACAAGGTGCCCCACTAATACAAATCATGGTATCGCTAGGCTCAGGATGGCCAGAGAGAGGGTCTTATACTAGAGTCTAAGATACCTCGGTATGTTTTGGAGGTCGCTTTTGGAAAGGGTACACCATATCCGCTTCCAGGCTCGGGCGTAGACGTAGTGGACCCAAATTTTAAAGTACCAAAGTCTCCGGTGCAGTCTGCTGAAGGCTCCAGTTAGAGTGTGAAGGATGATGGAGAGGAGGACGAGGATCCATGGTTTCATGAAACCCCCAACCCTGTTCTGTAGAACTTATATAGATATATATCAGTTTGTATTGTGTATAACTGATTATGATATGTATATATAAGTATGATGTTGGTTTTCAAAATTATGGCCCTACTTTTCTATCCCATATTGTTGTCATCTACGGATTTTTAAATTGCTTCCGCATGTGCATTAAAATGAATGGGTTGGCGATGCGTCCTGGGATGTCGTTATTAATTGGCTGTAGAGGAATGTGCACACGCTCGGAGGATCAGGGCGTGACATCCCCGTTTAGGTGGTATCAGAGCATAGTTCGTGATTCGAGTGATAAGGTGCGATGGTTTATGGGATAATTAGTAGGAAATGCCTTTATTTCATGACCAGTGCATGTTTGTTATAGCTGATTGGTAAAAATTGTTTGTTTTGTGGATCGCTCAAATTCTAATTGGTGTGGAATTGGAAAGCAGGTTTCCCTAAGGATCCCACAAGATGACCGATCAGGAGTAGAGGACTCTAAGAAAAAAACTATTAGGCCTGCAACTTGGGGTAGGACACCGGCCAAGATTGGTACCCAAGGAGGCTGAGATAGAGTGTAGGCTCAAGCCAGTGCAAGTGGAGTAGCACCACCTCTAGTTGGTGCTGGGGTAGTAGCCCTTAGTGATCCCAGAATGGAAGGGATCATGTAGGTGCTTGAAGCCATAAGAGACTTGATAAGGCAACAAGCCCAGAATCAAGCCGTTTTGCTGCAGCCACTGCTACTACTGCCGTTGCCGCCACCGCTGAGGCCGCACCCATTGCTGCACCTGTCGTTGCACTCACCAAAGTTTAGCTTGAGAATGTAATAGTGCAGAGAGAGAGGCCGATTCATAAGTTGGTGGAGTAGTTCTTGAAGTTGAACCCGCTGAGGTTCAATGGCGCAAGAGACCTTGAAGCCGTGTTGCTTTAGACCTAAGATCTCGAGAAAGCTTTTGCACTTTTGATATGCACTAAATAAGAGAAAGTGGTCCTTGCGGTAATGCGAATACCTGGTGGAGAGCCACCAGAGGTTTAGTATTTTTGGAGGGTGTGGTCTCGGTGTGGGACGCCTTCCTTAGAGTGTTCAATGATAAGTACCTTTCAGGAAACGCCCAAGAATAGAAGATGGACAAATTTCAGTGCCTCTGCAAAGGGGCGATGACTGTTGACCAGTATGAGGTCAAGTTGGCGGAGCTTTCTCAGTATGCTCTAAGGTTGATTGAGTATCTAGAAGAGAAAGCTCGAAGGTTCAGGAATGGTCTTCGTCTTGAGCTAAAGCAACCGTTGATACCGTTAGATTTTACAGACTATCGAGAAGTTTACTATCAAGCCCAACTATTAGAGAGAAGTTTAAATGAGCAAGCTGCCTCGTTTGGATTGAGGTTTAATTCGAATAGAGAAAAGATCCAACATGGGAAGAAGCCCATGACCGGAGGAAGGTTTCAAGTTCCGCCCAACAAGAAATGTGGAATTAGCAAGGTAGGGTCGAGTCAAAGCTTTGCATGTTGCCTTTGTGGAAGAAGACATGGTGTGAAGCAGTGCCCCCGAAGGATAGGCGCTTATTTTGAATGTGGCCAGCAGGGTCACTTGGCTAGAGATTGTCATAGAAGGCCAAAAGGATAACCGCAGTTACTGCTACCACCGCAGATGGGTCAGATTAGAGGTTATGCACCACACAATGCATCGTAGGGTGGACATATGAGACCCCCAGCTCAAGGAACATTGTATGCCATCACCAGAGGTCAGGCAGAGGATGCACCTAATGTGATTATAGGTACGGTTTTTCTGAACAACCATGTTGCTTATGCTTTATTCAACCCAGGAGCAACTCATTCCTTTATTGCCGAGCAATTTGTTAAGCTGATAGGATTAAGTCTTGAGTTGCAGGAGTCAGTGGTTAGCATTTCTACACCATTACAGGATAAGGTGTTGTTTGCTTTTGGTTGTTCAGGTTGCAAGTTAGCAATTGGTGAGAGAGCGGAAAATTTACTTGTTAGTCCTAGTCATGTATGACTTTGATTTGATAATTGGCATGGACTAGCTCACCAAGCAACGGGCTAAGATGGATTGTTATTGTAAGGCAATTTAGTTTAACTCGTTAGAGGGCGGAAGTTTCGAGTTTGTTGGAAGTCGAGGAAGACCCTCGATTACATTGATCTTGTCGCTTGAAGCAACCCGTTTGAAAGATGAGGGTTGTTAGAGTTACCTAGCAACTATCGTGGATACGGCAAATGATGAGCTGAAGATGGAAGACATCACAGTGGTACAAGAATTTCCAAATGTATTTTTGAAGGAATTGCCAGGCTTATTGTCGGAGAGAGAGATCAAGTTCGTGATTGAGTTAGCTCTCGGGACAGAGCCAATCTCTAAAGCTCCTTACTAGTGGCGTTATCTAAGTTGAAGGAACTGAAAGTGCAGATGCAAGAGTTGTTGGATAAGAGATTCGTATGTCTCAGTGCATCACCATGGGAAGCACCAATTCTGTTCGTGAAAAAAAAGGATGGTTCATTGTGGCTATGCATCAACTATCGTCAACTCAATTAGGTAATGATCAAGAACAAGTATCCACATCCGATGATCAACGACTTGTTTGATTAGTTACAAGTAGCATCGATATTTTCTGAAATCGACTTGAGGACAGGATATCATCAGCTGAGGATCAGGAATGAGGATAGTCCAAAGTCAGCATTTTGTACTTGATATGGCCTTTATGAATTCATTGTAATGTCGTTAGGGCTGACGAAAACTCCAGCTGCTTTCATGGATTTGATGAACCGAGTGTTCAAGGAATATCTAGATCAGTTTGTGATTATGTTCATCGATGATATCGTAGTGTATTCAAGGAGTGATGAAGAGCATGAGAATAATCTGAGATTAGTACTATAGACTTTGTGGCATCCCAAAATTCAAGGCAACCTCTAGATGTATTAAAGTCTATGATTAGGTAATAAAAATTTGCCTTTGGGTTATGCCTTAGCTATTGACTTACTTTTAAGACCAAGAGTTATGTATCTTGTGTTCATGAGTTATTAAAATTAGTATTATATGATAAGTTGATAAGAAGAATTTGTTCTTGGCTATGCACCTCATAGATTTGATCCCTATAGTTTAAATGTTACAAGTTTTATGGCCATATGAAATTGAGAATTTGCAATTTATAAAAGAGGGAATTAAGATGAATTATTAAAAAGTAAAAATTTGGAATTTATTAAGGTTGAACTTTAGGCGCAAGGGTATTGGACCTAAAGTGGGCCAAATTGGCTTGGCCCATGAAGCCCATGAAGGGGGCTGCCGTCGACCACAAGGGGGAGGAGCGGCCCATCTTCAAGCCCATCATGCATGGGATTTGAAGTGGCAAAAGAGAGCTTCACCCATTGGCCACTTTGGGTGGCTCCTAATGATTGCAAATGATGGATGGAATAAAAGAGAGAAAGAGAGAGAGAGAGAGAGAGAGAGAGAGAGAGAGAGAGAGAGAGAGAGAGAGAGTGACCATTTTTGAGAGAGGGAGAGAGAGGGCTGTCGAGAGAGTGAGGGAACTGAGAGTGAGGAGGAAGAGGCCGCGCGAAGGAGGAAGCCGCTCGTCCGTCGCCCGCAGCCGCCTGTGCGTCCGTCGTTTGCCACCGTCGTGCTTGCCGTAGCTCGGATTGGAGGCAAGTTAGATCCATTAATCTGCTCTTTCATGTTGTGTCTAGGATGTACTGGTGAAAGGTGATGAATTTCGGATGCCTAGGGTGTGAAAAACCGAAGTGGTAAGGGTGTTGTGTTGAAATAGCAATCTGTTTTCGAGTAAACAGCCTGACCCAGAATGTTGTAGAGGCTTGTATGCGGGGTTTGAGTTGGATTTTGGTTTTGACTTCTTCACAAAAGTTGTATAAAATATCTTAGAGTATAACATAATAAAATGTGAGACAAAATGGCTGATTTTTGAGGGGTGAAACCCTCCTTCTACGAAGATGCTAGATCTGAAACTGTTTTGTTGACCTCTTGGTGATTTTGTGTGTTGCATGTATCTTTTTACCGAGAATTTCACTTTTACTTCTTCATGAAAGTTATAGAGAACATCTTGAAGACCAACATACTCAAATTTGAGGTAAAAATAACAAGTGTAGCCTAGTGAAACGATTTTTCCTTTGAAGACGATAGATCTGGAAATATTGTACTGAACTCCAGCGACTTCGTGGACTAGAAAGTGAATTTTCTTTGAGAATCTCACCTGGATCCCTTAATGAAAGTTGTATTGGATCTCTTGAGGCAAAAAAATTAAAAAATTAAGAGGAAATGAAGGAAGATAAGTAGGTGAAATCTTGATTTTTCGGAGATGGCTAAACCTGGAATGTTCGGTACTAGGAACAGGGACTTTGACCGTCCATAGTTAATTTTCTAGGACGAATCTGGACTTGATGTCTTCATGAAAAATCTACCTTAGGGTATTGAATATGACCTGGTAAAATCTCATAATTTTTGGAGGTCATTAAAATATTTAAATTAAAATACTTCAAGAACCGCGCAATCTGATGTGTCCGAATTTTGCAAGCTGTAATGTGTCAGCTATATCTTTTTGTGTGAAGTTCTTTTGGGCATGTGCTTTTAATGGAGTTGCTGCCTTTATATCTTGACTAACACATGTTCAGATTTCATGATTTTTGAAGATTGTGTGGGTATTTAATTAATATGTTTTCTGAAATTGTGCAAGCTGGATTTTGGTAAATTTTTTTAAAAAAGTCATGATGTATGGATTATTCTAAGTTGTATGGACCCCATGGATTATTTTGTCATAAGTGATTGGATCTTGCTGCAAATGTGATAATATTTGGAACTACATATATGAATCAAAATGTTGAAAATGATCTTGTGCCATCATGTCATATGCCATGCTGAAATTGAGCCATAAATGTGAATGTGAACTATGATAAATGAGAATGTCGTCGGAGGTGTGAGCCGACGATGCCCCAGGAGTGTCGGGATGCCCGGCCAGAGAGTGTAAATGCCGGATGCTCGGAGGGTGTGTGCCGGATGTCCTCGGGAGTTTCGAGATGCCTGGGATGTGGGGGTGCCGGAAACCCGAAGGTGTGAGCCGGGGGATACCTCATGATGCTAGTTAGGGTACGAGATGCCCGAAGTGTGTGCCGGATGCCCGGAGGTGTGTGCCGAAGGTTCGTTGCGATGCCATGTTGGGTGCGAGCGATTAATGTGGGATGCAAATACTGGTCCCGGGAAAGAGAAATGTGGTGGCCCAAATTGAAAGAATAAAAATTGAGAAATTGAAATTGAATCATGCATGGTATGGTAACATGTATGCATGAATGCTTGATGATGAGTGCATGGATGTATATGCACCTATGGAATGATGGTATATGCATGAATGCTTGATGATGAGTGCATGGATGTATATGCACTTATGGCATGATGGTATATGCATGAATGCTTGATGATGAGTGCATGGATATATATGCATATATGGTATGATGACATGTGTAGGGTCACAAGGTAAGTAATGCTTGGATGTATGAATGATATGAACCATACTATGATGTCTTGATTGTTCTGTATGATGCATTGAGTAGTTTACTGGATCTTTTACCTGCTGAGTTGTTGTACTCATCCCTTCAGGGACCAACATTTCAGATTAGAAAGATGTCGCTCCCTACCATCACGCGGGGCACCTTCTATGGCCTCCCATCTGATGTGGAGGTAGAGTGTTCGGAGATCGATTGCGTTACCATCCCTGGTCTGACGTTTGTGCGAGTACGAGTGCTGGTTATGTACGATGTGGGCCTGACTGGGGGCCCAGTCATTCAGGAGTTTTTGTCGGTTCATGTTCGCCGAGATGGAGTGTTTAAGGGGATGTTGCCGCCACCACCGCCCGACGTGCCAGGATGGGTGTGATGGCTACGTGAGGGGTGGAGAGCTGATGTTTCTTTTTGGGAGTAGCCAACACTGATAGATAGAGGATGACACGTGATCGAATATAGGGGTCGAGATATCTTTTGGGTTGTAGCCGAGTGGTAGTTAAAATCTTGGCTTTTCTTTTTGGTTGTACCGACCCAAAAATCCATCATGAAAATATGTAAATAAAAGTGGCTCAGCTTTATCTTTTCCTATGG
Organism: Eucalyptus grandis; assembly: GCF_016545825.1. Lineage (NCBI taxonomy): Eukaryota > Viridiplantae > Streptophyta > Magnoliopsida > Myrtales > Myrtaceae > Eucalyptus > Eucalyptus grandis. Next base: position 211,486 of record NW_024096436.1, read on the forward strand.
TGCTTAGTGGTGTGCATTGTATCATGATAGTTGGAGGGAGAGATGATGATATTTCAAATATGCTTCCGCTAATAAGTTGCGTTAGGACCCTTTTTTTATAATAAAAAAAAAATGCCTATGAGCTGAAATGCTTATACTAAGAGATGTAACTAGCGTTCATTAGGTATAGCGATAGGTACCTGTGGCGAGCTTAGGTGTTTTGGGGTGCCACAATCCACTTTTTGGTATCGGAGCAATGGTTATAGATTGGAGTGATAAAGAGCCTCACTTGAAAACTAAGGAACATGATGACAATGCACACCATAAGATATAAAAGGGAATAATTCATTAACTTTGAATAACGGGTGATGAGTATTCACTCGTAGATCCCTAGTAGTCTATTTTGAGTTGTCTTTAGGTACTAGTAACATGTTTACATTACTCATGTAGTAGTAGTAATTGCTTTGAATGGAGACAGTGAGTCTCAGATTATTCCTGAGGCAATGCTTGGAAATTGTAGGAAAGTCATGGTGCGAGCTAGAAGTGCTCATCCATCGAGGGCTGAAGCCTCTGCTACAAGGGCTGAACCCCGAATGGAAGACATCCTGCAGGCATTGGCCAATATTAGAAATCTGATGGAAAGACAAGCGCAACAACAACTTGGAATAGGAAGTCCTGAGGAGGTGGAACATTGGATTGATGGAATGGAACAAATTTTCAGGTTGTTGGATTGCAATGATGCTGAGAAAATAACTTTGGCAGACCACCAGCTGGAGGGAAATGCAAAGTTTTGGTGGAGAGCTTCGAGGGACACAATCTTCCCACCAGGTACTGATGTTAACTGGGAAGAGTTTGTGAGAGCTTTCAACAAAAAAGCATTTTTCTTGGTGTGCTAAGGATAAGAAAATTACAGAATTTGTTCAACTAGAACAAAATGAGCCGACAAGATAGACCAAAGTATGAGGCAAGATTTTCTGAACTATCTAGATATACTCCTAGACTAATTGAGGATCAAGAAGAGAAAGCTAAGAGGTTTCTGAAAGGGTTGAGGACTGATATTAGGAAACAACTGATGCTTTTGAATATAAGAGATTATAATGAGATCTATGAAAGGGCACAGTTGGTGGAGCAGGAGTTGGTAAGGGAACATTCAGAGAATAAGAGACCATTGTCTTTTAGTGATGTGAGATGGGGTAAAAGACCCTATATAGGTCAAGGTCAGACCTGGGAGTCTAAGAAGAAGGGTAATGTCGGGAACTTTGGAAAGGGCAGGGGTAGCCTGAATTTAGAAAGGGCACCTTATCGAAATGAAGAGTGTCGAAGGTGTGAAGGGTGACATGGCCTAGGACCTTGTAATGGGCAACTGAGATGTTATGGTTGTGGACAAATAGGTCATCTTAAGAGAAACTGCCCACAAGAAAGGTCGCAAGTGAGTATTAGCTCGGTGCGACAGCCACAACAGAGTGCTGTTAGACCAAACTTACCAAGGAATCCTCAAAGGCCACCAGCACAAGGAAGGGTGTATGCGATCACCCAAGAGGAAGTGGAGGCTTCCAAAAATGTTATCTCAGGTACGATCCCTATAAATGATAAAAAGGCATATGCATTGTTTGATACGGGTGCTACGCATTCATTTGTATTTGAAAGATATAGACAGTTGAATAAGATAGAAACTACGCTTCTTGAGATGCCTCTTTGTGTTTCTATGCCTTTAAAAGATATGTTATTGTCTACACTGGTGTGTGGAAATTGTAAGATAATAATGGGAGGAAAGGATATGGAAATAGACTTAGTTGTAATGGCCATGTATGATTTTGATGTTATCATAGGAATGGATTGGCTTCATAAGTATCGGGCCAAGATAGATTGTTATAGGAAAGTGATCCAATTTACCTTACCTGATCAGTCTAGCTCTAAATTTTTGGGAGGTCAGACCCACCTACCTGTAGCATTTATTTCAGCAATAGAAGCCCGTGCGTTACTTGACAAAGGATGTCAAGGGTACCTGGCCATGGTTAGAAATTATACTAAGGAAGAGCCTAAGCTTGATGAAATTCGGGTAGTTAATGAATTTCAAGATGTATTTCCTGAGGGATTGCCTGGATTACCACTGGAACGCGAAATTGAGTTTGAAATTGAATTAATGCCTAGAACATGACCTATATCAAAAGCCCCATATAGGATGGCCTTAGTCGAGTTGAAGGAATTGAAAGTGCAATTACAGGAGTTGCTTGACAAAGGATTCATTAGGCCAAGTGCTTCACCTTGGGGTGCACCAGTCTTGTTTGTTAAAAAGAAAGATGGATCGATGCGCTTGTGCATTGATTATAGGCAACTAAATCAAGTAACCATTTAAAATAAATATCCTTTGCCTAGAATTGATGATCTTTTTGACCAACTCCAGGGAAGTTCGGCCTTCTATAAGGTTGACTTAAGGTCGGGATACCATCAGCTAAGAATTAAGAAATAAGACATCCCTAAGATTGCGTTTAGGACTCGTTATGGACACTACGAGTTCCTTGTTATGCCGTTTGGATTGACTAATGCACCGGCTGCATTTATGGATCTAATGGATAGGGTATTCAAGCCTTATTTAGACTAGTTTGTGATTGTTTTTATTGATGACATCTTGATATATTCGAGAGGACCTAAAGAGCATGAACAACACTTGAGGATAGTTTTGAAAACTCTGAGAGAGCATAAGCTATATGCCAAATTTAGTAAGTGTGAATTCTGGCTGGACCAGATAATAGTTTTAGGGCATGTGGTATCAGGAGGAGGAATTGCAATGGATCCGGCGAAAGTTGAGATGGTAATAAATTGGCCGAGACCGATAACACCTACTGAAATATAGAGTTTCTTAGGATTTGCTGGTTATTATAGAAGGTTTATTGAAGGATTTTCACGACTGGCAGGTCTTTAAACTAAATTGACTCGAAAGAACGTGAAATTTGAATGGAATGGGTAATGCAAGAGGAGTTTCCAGGAGCTTAAAAGGAAATTGACCTCGGCTCCAATTTTGACTATACTAACTGGACCTGATGGTTATACAATGTATAGTGAGGCATCTCACAAAGGACTGGGATGTGTTTTGATGCAGCATGGCAAGGTCATAGCCTATGCATCTAGACAATTGAAACCCCATGAACTGAATTACCCAACGCATGATTTAGAATTAGCAGCTATAGTGTTTGCCTTGAAGATATGGAGGCACTATTTGTATGGGGAAAAGTTTGAGATTTATACGGACCATACGAGTTTGAAATATTTGTTCTCACAAAAGGAGTTGAACATGAGACAAAGGAGATGGATGGAATTGTTAAAGGATTATGGTTGTGAGATAAGATACCATCCAAGGAAGGCGAATAAAGTAGCGGATGCTCTTAGTCATAAGTCGGCTATGGAGATTGCCAATTTAAGAATGGCAGAATGGAGCTTGTTAAAGTCCATAACGGACTCAGAGTTTAAATTAAAAGTAGATTGTCTTATCGGTATGCTTAGTGCATTAAGGATTGAACCTGAAGTTATTTAGAAAGTTAAAATCTTACAAGAGTCTGATATGGAGATCATGAAAGTGAAAGATGTAGTGTCTTTAGGGAAAATACCAGAATTTCAAATCTTCGAAGATGGAGTGGTAAGATGCCAATGACGACTTTGTGTTCTCGACAACGAAGAATTAAAGAAGGAAATTCTGTCGGAGGCACATAAGAGTAATTATAGTATTCATTTGGGTAGTACAAAGATGTACAGGAACTTACGTTAGCAGTTTTGGTGGAATGGTATGAAAGCAAATACGGCTAAGCACGTTTCTCAATGTTTGACATGCCAACAGGTAAAAGCAGAACATCGTAAACCTGTAGGACTCTTGGGACCATTAGACATACCAGAATGGAAATGGGAGCATATAACAATGGACTTTATATAAGGATTACCAAGGACGTCAAGTGGTCATGACTCTATCTGGGTTATAGTGGACCGTTTGACTAAGTCTGCTCATTTCCTAGCGGTTCGCATGGACTACCCAATGGACAAATATGCGGATATATATGTAAGTCAAGTGGTACACTTACATGGTGTTCTAGTAACTATTACCTCAGATCGGGATTCGAGATTCACTTCGAACTTTCGGCGGAGTCTTCAAATTGCCTTAGGAACTAAACTTTAGTTTAGTACTGCTTTTCACCCTCAGACAGATGGACAAACAGAAAGAGTAATCCAGACATTAAAGGATATGTTGAGGGCTTGTGTAATTGACTTCAAAGGAAATTGGGATGAAAGATTGCATTTGGTGGAGTTTGCTTATAATAATAGTTTTTAGAAAAGTATAGGCATGGCTCCCTATGAAGCTTTATATGAGAGGAGATGTACGACTCCTGTCTGTTGGAATGAAGTAGGTGAAAGGAAATTGACAGGACCTGAACTGGTACAAGTTACTACCGAAGCTGTTGAAACTATCAGAAGAAGGCTTAAAGTAGCTCAGAGTAGGCAGAAATACTATGCAGATAGGCTTAGAAGGCCTTTGGAGTTTAGTATAGGAGACCATGTATTCCTTAAGGTATCTCCAATGAAAGGGTAAGTTAAGCCATAGATTTGTCGGACCTTTTGAGATACTTGAAAGAATAGGGGATGTAGCTTATCGTTTGGCGCTGCCTCCTAAGTTGGGAAATTTGTATGATGTGTTTCATGTATCGATGCTGAGAAAGTACTAGCCGGATCCTGGTCACATACTTGATCATGAAGCCATTGAAGTGGATGAGAAAGTGAGGTACATTGAAGAGCCTGTGAAAGTACTGGATCGGAAGGAACAAATTCTTAGGACTAAGACAATTCCACTAGTTAAGGTATTATGGCGACATCATGATATAGAGGAAGCCACATGGGAAAGTGAAGATCAGATGAAGGAAAAGTACCCCTACTTGTTTCAAAAGGACATGAGTGGTGTCTAATTTCGAGGACGAAATTCTCGAAGGAGGGGAGAATTGTGACATCCCAAAATTCAAGGCAACCTCTATGTGACACCCCTCGACGGCCCCCGATCCGATTTGGGTCGCCACAGTTCGCTTACCTTTCACTTTCCTTATTAACATATCACTCTGATACCGTTTCTATTGTAGTGGGTCCATTCAACCATGGGGGTTTACATCTTTTATTAACGGTCCCTTGCGCAATTTACATAACGGAAGCATATCCAACAATTCCCTTCCCTACATTCCGAAATTTATGCACACCAACTAAACATTTATAGATAAAAGCCGTACACATTTGTTTACATAACTTGATGAACATCATTAGTCGATACATCAAAATTGCCACAGTCTTTCTATACTTGGCTATATTTTAAAAGATGACCGACATCTTCTCCCACAATCGTATGCTTAAGGTCCATCAACTAGTGTCGACGTCCAAAGGTTCCCTCCTTTGCTATCCTTCTCCTCGCGGTCATATCCAACCGCTCAAACCATTTACTAATCTGAAATGTTGGTCCCAAAAGGTGAGTACAACCACTCACTCAGAGATAGGAAATCAATAACAACTCAATACATCATGCATATCATCATACATTGCAGGCATTTCTTACCTTGAAGCCATGCGCATACTATCATGCATTATCATATCAATTTATGACACATACATGTATATCATCATCGTACCATACATGTCATCATCATCATGGCATCATTATATCATCATCATCATCATGGCATCATTACATCATACATGTCATCATCATCATGACATCATCACAATACACATGCCATATCATATATCATTATCATTATCATCACCATTGCATATCATCATGCATATCATATCATGGGTGATCATCATATCACATCACATATTATCATCATCACCATCATCATCATCATCATGTATATCATCATGCATATCATATCGTGGGTGATCATCATATCACATCACATATCATCATCATCATGCATATCATCATGCATATCATATCATGGGTGATCATCATATCACATCACATATCATCATCATCATCATCATCATCATCATCATGCAAATCATATCATGGGTGATCATCATATCACATATCATCATCATCATCATCATGCATATCATCATGCATATCATATCATGGGTGATCATCATATCACATCACATATCATCATCATCATCATCATGCATATCATCATGCATATCATATCATGGGTTAATTTTCATCTTTTATCTTTAAATTTGATCACCACATCACCCATTTCTCATATCATCAATTTCATCATCCCTTCGGGCAAAGACCTCCGACGGGGTTCCAAAGCATTCCAGCCATCCCATGGCCACCGGGCTTCCGGCCCCCCACATTCCGGGCATCTTGCATCCCAACTAGCATCACGAGACATTCCCTTCGGGCAGAAACCTCCGACAGGGCTTTCGGCCTTTACCCTTCTAGCCAGGCGTCTCGCACCCTAATCCTGGCATCGCGAGGCATTCCTTTCGGGCAAAAACCTCCGACAAGGCTTCCGGAATTATGTACCGACATACCACCAGGCCTCCCCTGGAATTACGTACCGTATACCACCGGGCATCCCGACACTCCCGGGAATCTTCGGAATTACGCCACTAGGCCACCGAGCATCATCATCCACCATAACCACTTCCTCACTTATCATTATCCACATTTACCATTATTTTGATCTCAATTTAACATGGCATATGGCATGGTATCAAGCAAATCACACTTGAGATGGAATTCACACTTGCATCTCAATTCATATGTCATACACATGCCAAAACTTTATCCCATACACATCTCAATTCAATACATGTACAAGGACCATGTCATACGCATACCAAGACTTTATCACATATACATCTCAATCCAATACATGTGCAAAGACCTCATCACACATATGCCACACAAATAGAATTGAATCCATGGCCAAATAAAAATCCATTTTATTTTATTATTATTTTATTATTTTATTATTATTGATTTATTTTCATAAATAAATATTAAATTTAATATCCATGATTTTCCCAAAATCATAGTATTCAAAAAATCACTAAACAAATCAATAGGATCACAATTTCATACAAAATTCATGGCCAAATTGAATTTCTCATAATTTCACAATTTCCACAAATTAGCACATGATATTCGGATAATGACCAGAATTGCACAGTTTCCAAATAAATTCGATTAAAATACCCATATGGCCTTCAAAACTTACGAAATTTTACAGGGTGGTAGCCAAGACATTTTCGTGCATCTTTCATCAGGAACTATTAGCCAAATTCCTTATAGATTATTTTATACAACCCCACGAAACTTCTGGAACCACTACCGCATCGTCCAGAATACACTTCTCCGAAATTTTTAGATTTCACCCATCTATTCTCTTTCGTTTCCTCTGAAATTTTAGTATGTTATGTAACAAGGTGTCCTTTACAAGTTTTATGAAGAGATATAGGTCAAATAACCATAGTATGGTCACCATTTAAGTCCATGAAGTCTCGGGTGTCTCGGAATACTTCACCAGAACCATTGTCTCTAAGATCTAGCCGCTTCACTAGGCTATACTCGTTAATTTCTCTTCAAATTTGAGTATGTTGTATTGTAAGATGTTACCTACAACTTTCATGAAGACAACTAAGTGAGATCTCCAACAGAAATCAACATGCAATCAAGAAATCAACAAGAGGTCAGTGAAAATTTCGCAGATCTAAAGTATCCGTACAATAGAACTTTTGACCCCTCAAATCTCCATAGTTTTCTACGAATTTTTAGTATGTCATAGTAAAAGACGTTAAATTCAACTTTCATGAAGACACCGAATCCAAAATCGAGCTCCAAACACACATGCAAACTCAAACAAGCTACTGACTCCAGCAAACCGAACAAGAACAGTCACACGGTTTACAAATAACCAACTCTTACCTCGGTCTTTCGCACGAATCATACCTAAAATCTAACATGCAAACACCACAACAAACATGCAAGAGAAGTTACGGACTCCACTTGCCTCTAAGATGGATAAACGACGACGAACGGCGGCGGGACACGGTGATCGGACGGCGAACAAACGGCTCCCTCCTTCCTCTTCCTCTCGGCCTCTCCCTCTTTCTCTCGCAATCTCTCTCTCTCTCACCCTCTCTTTGGACGAAATGAAGCAAAGAACCGGCCACCTCTCTCTCTCCTTATCCTTTTTATACCCCCTTAATCCCATCATTTGCAATCATTGCTTTGCCTAAAGATTAACCAATGCATGCTCTTGCCATTTGCCACTTGTCTTATTGGGTTTTAATTTAAATTTGCTTGGGCTTGGGCTTAGGCCCATCCGGCCACTCCTCCTTGGGCTGGTCGAATTCTTCCTTTGGGCTCTAATGGGCCGACAAGCTTGGCCCACCAAGCTTTAGGCTAATGGGCCCAAGGCCCATTTCGAATTTCAACCCCTTTTTCCTTTTTTTTTTTTGAAATTCTTTTTATAAATATTCTTGAATTCCAAATTTTCATCTTGGCCAAAGTCTTGGGATATTTTAATTATTGAAATTTAAAACATATGGCCAAGCATAGATTATTAATCTATTAAATTTAAACAATCATAAGCACAAATCATCAAATTAAAAGACTAACGGCCAAAACATAAGCCATGACAATTCTACCACCTAATTAAAGACTTTAACACACCTTAAGGCTTGGCTTTGAATTTCTGGGATGCCACACTCTAGATGTATTAAAGTCTATGATTAGGTAATAAAAATTTGCCTTTGGTTATGCCTTAGCTATTGACTTACTTTTAAGACCGAGTGTTATGTATCTTGGGTTCATGAGTTATTAGTATTATAGGATAAGTTGATAAGAAGAATTTGTTCTTGGCTATGCACCTCATAGATTTGATCCCTATAGTTTAAATGTTACAAGTTTTATGGCCATATGAAATTGAGAATTTGAAATTTATAAAAGAGGGAATTAAGATGAATTATTAAAAAGTAAAAATTTGAAATTTATTAAGGTTGAACTTTAGGCCCAAGGGTATTGGACCTAAAGTATTGGGCCTAAAGTGGGCCAAATTGGCTTGGCCCATGAAGGGGGCTACCATCGACCACAAGGGGGGAGGAGCCGGCCCATCTTCAAGCCCATCATGCATGAGTTTTGCCATGTGGCAAAAAGAGAGCTTCACCCATTGGCCAATTTGGGTGGCTCCTAATGATTGCAAATGATGGAATAAAAGGGAAATAGAGAGAGAGAGAGAGAGAGAGAGAGAGAGAGAGAGAGAGAGAGAGAGAGAGTGAGTGACCAGTTTTGAGAGAGGGACAGAGAGAGGGCTGTCGAGAGAGTGAGGGAACCGAGAGTGAGGAGGAAGAGGCCGCGCGAAGGAGGAAGCCACTCGTCCGTCGCCCATGCGTCCGTCGTTTGCCGCCGTCGTGCTCACTGTAGCTCAGATTGGAGGCAAGTTAGATCCATTAATCTGCTCTTGCATGTTTTGTCTAGGATGTACTAGTGAAAGGTGATGAATTTCGGATGCCTAGGGTGTGAAAAACCGAAGTGGTAAGGGTGTTGTGTTGAAACAGCAATCTGTTTTCGAGTAAACAGCCTGACCCAGAATGTTGTAGAGGCTTGCATGCGGGGTTTGAGTTGGATTTTGGTTTTGACTTCTTCACAAAATTTGTAGAAAACATCTTAAAGTATAACATAATAATATTTGAGACAAAATGGCTGAGTTTTGAGGGGTGAAACCCTCCTTATACGAAGATGCGAGATCTGAAACTGTTTTGTTGACCTCTTGGTGATTTTGTGTGTTGCATGTATCTTTTTACTGAGAATTTCACTTTTACCCCTTCACTAAAGTTGTAGAAAACATCTTGAAGATCAACATACTCAAATTTGAGGTAAAACGAACAATTTTAGCCTAATGAAACGATTTTTCCTTTGAAGACAATAGATCTGGAAATGTTGTACTGAACTCCAGCAACTTCGTGGACTAGAAAGTGAATTTCCTTTGAGAATCTCACCTGGATCCCTTAATGAAAGTTGTATTGGACCTCTTGAGGAAAAACATATAAAAATTCAGAGTAAATGAAGGAAGATAAGTAGGTGAATTCTTGATTTTTCGGAGACGGCTAAACCTGGAATGTTCGGTACAAGGAACATGGGCTTCGACCGTCCATAGTTAATTTTATAGGACGAATCTGGACTTGATGTATTCATAAAAAATCTACCTTAGGGTCTTGAATATCACCTGGTAAAATTTCATAATTTGTGGAGGTCATTCGAATATTTAAATTAAAATACTTCAAGAACCGCACAATCTGATGTGTCCGAATTTTGCAAGCTGTAATGTGTCAGCTATATCTTTTGTGTGAAGTTCTCTTGGGCATGTGTTTTTTTTATGGATTTGCTGCCTTTATATCTTGACTAACACATGTTCAGATTTCATAATTTTTGAAGATCATGTGGGTATTTAATTAATATGTTTTCTGAAATTGTGCAAGCTGGATTTTGGTAAATTTTAAAAAAAAAGTCATGATGTATGGATTATTCTAAGTTGTATGGACCCCATGGATTATGTTGTCATTAGTGATTGGATCTTGCTACACATGTGATGATATTTGGAACTACATATATGAATCAAAATGCTGAAAATGATCTTGTGCCATCATGTCATATGCCATGCTGAAATTGAGCCATAAATGTGAATGTGAACTATGATAAATGAGAATGCCATCGGAGGTGTGAGCCGACGATGCCCCAGGAGTGTCGGGATGCTCGGCCAGGGAGTGTAAATGCTAGATGCCCGAAGAGTGTGTGTCGGATGTCCTTGGGAGTTCGAGATGCCTGGGATGTGGGGGTGCCGAAAGCCCGGAGGTGTGAGCCGGGGGATACCTTGTGATGCCAGTTGGGGTACAAGATGCCCGAAGTGTGTGCCGGATGCTCAGAGGTGTGTGCTAGCGGTTCGTTGCGATGCCAGGTTGGGTGCGAGCAATAAATGTGGATGCAAATACTGGTCCCGGGAAAGAGAAATGTGGTGGCCTAAATTGAAAGAATAAAAATTGAGAAATTGAAATTGAATCATGCATGGTATGGTAACATGTATGCATGAATGCTTGATGATGAGTGCATGGATGTATATGCATATATGGTATGATGACATGTGCAGTGCCGCAAGGTAAGTAATGCTTGGATGTATGAATGGTATGAACCATACTATGATGTCTTGATTGTTTTGTGTGATGCATTTAGTAGTTTACTGGATCTTTTACTTGTTGAGTGGTTGTACTCACCCCTTCGGGGATCAACATTTCATATAAGAAAGATGCTACTCCCTACTGTCATGCGGGGCACCTTCTATGGCCTCCCATCTGATGTGGAGGTAGAGTGTTTGGAGATCGACTGTGTTACCATCCCTGGTTTGATGTTTGTGCGAGTGTGAGTGCTGGTTATGTATGATGTGGGCCTGACTGGGGGCCCAGTCATTCAGGAGTTTCTGTCGGTTCATGTTCGCTGAGATGGAGTGTTTAAGGGGATGTTGCCGCCACCATCGCCCGACGCGCTAGGATGGGTGTGATGGCCACGTGAGGGGTAGAGAGCTGATGTTTCTTTTTGGGAGTAGCCGACACGATAGATGGAGGATGACACGTGATCGAATATAGGGTCGAGATATCTTTTGGGTTGTAGCCGAGTGGTAGTTAAAATTTTGGCTTTTCTTTTTAGTTGTACCGACCCAAAAATCCATCATGAAAATATGTAAATAAAAGTGGCTCGGCTTTATCTTTTCATATGGTGCTTAGTGGTGTGCATTGTATCATGCTAGTTGGAGGGAGAGATGATGATATTTCAATTATGCTTTCGCTAATAAGTTGCGCTAGGACCGTTTTTTTTTAATAAAAAAAAATGCCTATGAGCCGATGCTTTGAGTAGGAAGTCGTTAGTTGCTCACTGTTGGTTAAGAAGTGGAATTTAATTCAGAGAGGTTGAGATTCGGTGTTCAAGTTTGAGGTAGGCCACCTCTCAAATCTTATGGCTACCCTCAGAATTGAGCTGGATGTCCAAATCGGGATCAAGTTACTTCAGTTGACAGATCCAGATGTCTAGAAAATTTTGCAAGAGGATACTAATAAAAGGAAAGTTGACTTTCAGATTTCTGATGATGGAACACTGAAGTTCCGAGGACGATTGTGTATACTTGACGATGCCGAGCTTAGAGAGGATATCTTATTAGAAGCTCATCGTAGTAGTTACAACATTCATTCTGGTAGTACCAAGATATATCAGAATCTGTGTCAACACTATTGGTGGTTTGGTATGAAGGCGGACATCGCCAAGCATGTTGCTAAGTGTTTGATGTATCAGTAGGTTAAAGCTTAGCATTGCAAGCTGAGAGGACTTCTATAATCTCTCAAGATCATAGAGTGGAAGTGGGAGCATATCACGATGGACTTCGTGACTAGATTATCAATGAGTCAGAGAGGTAACGATTCTATATAGGTAGTGGTTGACAGATTGACAAAGTTGGCTCACTTCATTGTAGTACGAAAGGACCTCAGTTTGGATAGGCACACAGATCTGTACGTGCGTCAGATAGTTCGTGTGACATCCCAAAATTCATAATGACCTCTAGTTACATAAAGTCTATGAATAGGTGATGGAAGCGCCATTAAGTTATTTTATAGCCATTTAATCCATAATTTGCAATAAGATTTATGGCCAAGCTTTTAATGGATAATTATGTGATAGGAAAGAAAATTCTATCATTGGCCATGTGTTTTATAAATTAGAATTTATGGATTTATGATTTCAAGTTTTATGGCTATATGAAATTGTAATTTAGTATTTATATAAGTTGGGATTTAAGGTAAATTATTAAAAGTAAAAATGGACTTATTTAAGAAAATTTTGGGCCATTTAAGCTTGGACTTTAGGCCCAAGTGAGATGGGCCTAAAGTGGGCCAAGAGGCCCGGCCCATGAAGCCCATTGGGCTGCCGACGCATGGAGGGGAGGAGTGAGGAGCCGCATGGCCTCCAAGTGTCTTCGGAAAAGGAGACACTCGTCTCCTTCTTAGGACAAGTGTCCCCCATGCAATAGAAGAAAGCATGCAATATATAAGCCACCAAAAAGAAAGAGAGAGAGAGAGAGGGTGGCTGGTTTTGAGAGAGTGAGAGAGTTGCCGAGAGAGAGTGAGATGCAAGAGAGAGGGAGGCCGAGGAGGAGGAGCTCACCCGTCGCTGTCCGCACGCCGTTCGTCCGTCGCCGGTGTGCCGTCCGTGTGCTCATATTTGCTCGGTCTTAGAGGCAAGTTGGGACTGATTTCCACCCCTTGCATGTGTGCCTTGCATGTGTGGTTGAATTTTTGGATGTTTAGAGGTTAGAAATCGAAGTAAATGAGGTGTGTTCTTGGAGATGCATGCTGTTTTCGTATGAACCGCCTGAACCAGAATCTTGTGAGAGCTTGCATGCATATTTCGAGTTTGATTTTGACCTTGATTCCTTCATGAAAGTTGTAGCAAACATCTTAAACTACAACATACTAAAATTTGGTGCAAAATGATGGATATTTAAGGGTTCAAACTCTCATCCTACGGAGATGCTAGATCTGGAATGTTTTCGCATGAACCGCCTGACCCAGAATCTTGTGAGAGCTTGCATGCATGTTTTGAGTTCGATTTTGACTTTGATATCTCATGAAATTTGTAGAAAACATCTTAAAATATAACATACTAAAATTTGGTACAAAATGATGGAGATTTGAGGGGTCAAACTCTCATCCTACGGAGACACCAGATCTGGAACAATTTCACTGACCTTTGGGTGGATTTGTGTTTGCATGTTGATTTTGACTAAGAATATCTTTTCAACTTCTTCATGAAACTTGTAGAGAACATCTTGAAGTTTAACATACTCAAATTTGAAGCAACATGAACAAGTGTAGCCTAGTGAATCAACTTACTCTTGAAAACCGTAGATCTGGAGACGCGGTATAGGTTACCCGAGACTTCATGGACCCGAATGATGACTATACTCTGGAATTTTGACTTAGATCCCTTCACAAAATTTGTAGGGGACCTCTTGAAGTAAAACATATCCAAATTTCAGAGTAAACGAAGAAGAATAAGTAGGTGAAAACTCAGTATTTCGGAGAAGCATGCACTGGACGTTTTCGGTGTTAGATCCAGAAGTTTCGTGTGACTGTAGAAAATAATATAAAAATAATTTGGCTTAGAAGTCTCCATGAAAAATACACTTTAGTGTCTTGGTTATAACCTGGTAAAATTTCATAATTTTCGAAGGTCGTTTGGATATTTTAATCAAATTATTTCGGAAACTGTACATTCTGTTTTTATCCGAAATTACATGCTGTATTTGTGTGAATTATAATTTTGTGTGGAATTTGATTGGTCTTGTGTTTTTCATGAAATTATTACCCTATTGTCTTGTCTATCACTAGCCTTAATTTCATGATTTTTTAGAAGCATATGGATATTTAATTTAAATATTTTCTAAAAATGGTACATGCTGGAATTTTGTAAACTTTGAAAAGGCATGAGATATGGACCATTTTATATTGCATGGATTCCATGAATTGTATTGTGATGGATGATGGTGTCTAGCTGCATGCATGATAATGATTTGAGATGCATGTATGAATTCAATGATGAATATGATCTTGATTGCCATCACATCACATGCCATGTTATAATTGAACTATAATTGAAGATGTGAATTGAGATAAGTGAGAAGGCCGTCGGAAGTGTGAGCCAACGATTCCCCGGGAGTGTTGGGATGCCCGGTGGTATACGGTACGTAATTCCAGGGGAGGCCTGGTGGTATGTCGGTACGTAATTCCGGAGGGCAGGGGAAACCATTTTCATGGCAAGCCCCAGAGATTCCCCGGGAGTGTCAGGATGCCTGGTGGTATACGGTACGTAATTCGGGGGAGGCCAGTGGTATGTCGGTACATAATTCCGGAAGCCCCGGAGGTTTGTGCCGGGGGATGCCTCGTGATGCCAATTGGGATGCGAGATGCTCGGCCAGGGAGTGTAAATGCCAGAAGCCTCAGAGGTTTTTGCTCGAGGGGATGCCTCATGATGCCAGTTAGGATATGAGATGCCCGGAATGTGGGGGGCCGGATGCCCGGTGGCCTTAAATGGCTGAATGCCGAAGGTTCTCGCGATGCCAGGATTGGGCGCAAATGATGAATATGGGATGCAAACATTGGTCCTGGAAAAGAGAAATGTGGCGGTCCAATATGAAAGGATGAAATTGATAAATTGAAATTGAAATATGCATGATGGTATATGCATGTGATATGATGATGATGTTAGATGCATGGATGCATGGCAATGATGATGGTACATGTGATAGGATGATGATGTTATATGCATGGATGCATGGAAATGATGATGGTACATCTGATATGATGATGATGTTAGATGCATGGATGCATGGCAATGATGATGGTACATGTGATATGATGATGATGTTATACGCATAGATGCATGGTAAGGATGATGCCATATGTGACATGTTGATGGTAAGTGTATGATATGATGATGATGGTACATGAGGTATGATGACATGTGCATGATGCCATGGTATGTTGTGCATGGATGCTTGTATGACATGTTATGCTATGATTGTGATGATTGCATGACATGATGTATTGAGTGGTTTATTGGCCCTTTACCTGCTAAATGATTGTACTCACCCCTTTTGGGGAATAACATTTCAGACTAGATAAGATTCCTCTACTGCCATTACTACCAATAGATGAATCAAGTGGTTGGATATGATTGCGAGGAGGAGGATATCAAAGGGAGGAACTTTTGGACGCTGACACAAATTGATGGACTTTAATTATTCGACTGTTAGAAGAGATGTTGGTCATCTTTTGAAGTATAGCCGAGTATAGAAACATTGGCATTTCGATGTACCGACTAAAGATGTCCATTTGCTTTATATAAATAAACGTGTTCGGCTTTAACTTATATAAGATGTTTAGTCGGTGTACATCGTTTTCTAAATATAGGGAAGGGAGTTTGTTGGATGTGCTTCCGTATATGAATTGCGCAAGGGACCTATTAAAATAAAAAAAAAAGTGTAAACCCCCTATGTTGTATGGACCCGCTGCAATTGAAATTGTATCAGAGTGATATGTTAATAGGGAAAGTGAAAGGTAAGCGAACTATGGCGACCCTAACAGATCGGGGGTCGTCAAGGGGTGCCACAGTTCATCTGCATGGCGTGCTAGTTATGATTACTTCATATTGAGATCCGAGATTTATGGTCAATTTTTAGAAGAGCTTGTAGAGTGCTTTAGTTACGAAGTTGCAGCATAGTACGGCATATGATCCTTAGACGAATGGCTAGTCTTAGAGGATAATTCAGACTCTCAAAGATATGCTACAAGCTTACGAGTTGGACTTCAAGGGAAGTTGGGAAGAACAGCTTCATTTGGTCGAGTTTGCCTACAACAACAGTTATCAACAAAGTATTCAGATGGCTCCATTTGAAGCGTTGTATGGTAGAGCATGGAGAACGCCAGTTTGTTGGGATGAAGTCGGGGAAAGAAAGATTACAGGCTCAGAGTTGGTTTAGCAGTCAGTGGATGTAGTTGTAGTTATTAGAGGCAGAATAAAGACTACTTAGAGCAGACAAAAGAACAAACAAAGGTGTCACAAATGAGGAAAACTTCATGCTTTGGTAAGAAAGGAAAACTGAGTCCGAATTATGTAGGTCTATTTGAAATTTTTAAGAGAATTGGGACCCTAGCGTATCGTCTTGCGTTGCCACCAAGATTGGCGCAAGTGCATGATGTTTTTCATGTGTCGATATTGAGGAAGTATGAGTCTAACCCAACCCACATGCTTAATTTCAAGGAATTGGACGTGAATAATCGTGTGTCGTACGTTGAAAGCCCGGTTCAGATTGTGGATTGAAATGAGCAAGTCCTGCGTACAAAGGCCATCTCGTTGGGTAAAGTGGTCTGGCAACACCATGGCATTGAAGGAGCAACCTAGGAGACTGAAGAGTCGATGAAACAGTTGTACCCCCACCTTTTTGTTTAAGTATTGTAATGGTTTAAATTTCGATGGCAAAATTTTTATAAGAGGAGAAGAGTTGTGACATCCTGAATTTTTTCAGTTCTGCTTTCAGTTAAATTAATCGGGTTTTTCATCAACGCGCTTATAGTGTTGTTTTCAGAGTTGATCACTCATGAGAGAACTAGACTATATAGGAAAGTCGCTAAGAGATTTTAATGCAACAGATTTGAGAATTCGACCATGAATTGATTACTCAATCGTGCTCATCTGCTAAGGTCATTACGGCATAGTTATAAGTCGACTAGAAATCATAGATAGATCGGTTCGATTGAGATGTGTGGCTAAACGTGGGTGATTCCATTAAATAACAAAATTCTTGTCGATCGAACTTTGTGTCCGTATTTGAATCATCGAGATTTTCACGACCACCGAGAGTTGCCAATGTGGAAAAGGTTCAATGTGGCTCGAAAGAAAATCGACCATGGGTCATTTTGCACAAAAATCTGAAAGCTACCTAGTAGCCTAGGTCACGCTAAAAATGCGCCATATCAAAATTAACCATAAATTTGAATCGTATTTCAAAAATTGAAAGTTTTATTATGTCGCAAATCATTTTAAGAACGTTGACTCAGTCTCTGAAAATTTTTCTGCAAACCGAGGTTTTGGCGGAAAAAGTCGTCATAGGGCTATTTTTGACTGGGAAATGCAGAGAACCGTTTTTTTAATTGTGAAATTGGGATGTACGTAGTTTCAATTGGTGAGGAAAAATACCAATTTGATCGTGAGCTCGATAGTTGAATTTATAGAGGCTGAATTAAGTTGATTCAAAGGGGAATTGAAGTCCAATTGGAGAGAAAGCAGGTGAAATTCGTATGCTCCCATGACCCATGACGTTTGGACCCTTTCCTTGGCTTCTTGAGGAAGATTGAGGGCTAAAGATTGCAGAGGAAGCCAGCTATGGAGGTGGGACTAAGCCAAGGGACAAGAAGATGAGGTTGAAGACCAAGAGGGACCCTCCAAGGCTAAGTTGTCTCCCCCTCCCTCTCTCCTCTTCACTAGTCGATTTTCTCTGCCCCTCCATGCATGGGAAGACCTCTAGTAGCCTAGAAGAAACCAAACTGTAGCCCCCTCGCCATCGCTACCGCCCGCCAGGTCGCTAAACTGCTCCTTGCAGCTGCTCGCTTGCTCGCATGCCTTTGCGATCGCCTAGCCTTCTCGCATCTTCAACCATGTTGTCCTGCTCCATTCGTGTGTCCAGCAGGTCACAAAGATGTTGTTTGTCACCGCTGTGACCGCTGGAGCCACCGCTTGCCTCCACTTGGACTTGCGACTAACCCCTCCACCCATCTCTGCTCATTTCCATCCCAAGCTAGCATTAGAGCAGCTTCTTTGGGCCCTCGATCAACAAATAATCGAGTGGGTCTCCAGCCCACTGTCCGGCCCGTTTTCAAGGCTTTCCCGACCCCGGTTGGCAAGCTCGTTTTGGAGTTTTCCGACCCTTGTTGCATCCCCGTCATTCCGATTCGAGCGAATCGCTTAACAAGTGAGTTTAACTCTCTAATCCTTGCTTAGTAAGTTAATGATGTTTAAGGGTTGTTTAGTTTAGACTTAGTATGGATTATGTGGATAGTTAGATTAGATTAGCAATTTAATTAATTGTTATTGCATGTTAGGTGGTTAGAGTAGTGTAATTAAAGCCTAGACAAGCTCTAGTATTTAACTAGAGTGGTTTGAAATTTTCCAAGTCCGTCTCGGCTACCAATTAGGCTTTACGGGCATAAGTTCTATTTATTGGCATTTATTAATTAATTTATGTAATTATTTATTTACTTAATTATTTTCCAAAATTAGACCGGGATAGTCGGTGACCGGAATTTCATGCTGATTGTAATGGTGTGATCTGTTTCTTTATTTGGCCATTATTTTGTACAAATTGGTTGTGATTGGTGATTGTGGGTAATTATCCCCAAAATTGACAATTTTAGTAATTAATTAGAAAATTACCAGGCGCCGATCTTGTGACACCCTCGACGGCCCCGATCCGATTTGGGTCGCCACAGTTCGCTTACCTTTCACTTTCCTTATTAACATATCACTCTGATACCGTTTCTATTGTAGCGGGTCCATACAACCATGGAGGTTTACATCTTTTATTAACGGTCCCTTGCGCAATTTACATAACGGAAGCATATCCAACAATTCCCTTCCCTACATTCCGAAATTGATGCACACCAACTAAACATTTATAGATAAAAGCCGTACACATTTGTTTACATAACTTGATGAACATCATTAGTCGATACATCAAAATTGCCACAGTCTTTCTATACTTGGCTATATTTTAAAAGATGACCGACATCTTCTCCCACAATCGTATGCTTAAGGTCCATCAACTAGTGTCGGCGTCCAAAGGTTCCCTCATTTGCTATCCTTCTCCTCGCGGTCATATCCAACCGCTCAAACCATCTCCTAAGCTGAAATGTTGGTCCCCAAAATAGGTGAGTACAACCACTCAGCAGATAGGGAAATCCAATAACAAATCAATGCATCATGCAATCATACATGCATTGCAGGCATTACTTACCTTAAAGCCATGCGCATACTATCATGCATCAACATACCAATTCATAACACATTCATGTGTATCATCATTGTAACATACATGTCATGGCATCATTACATCATACATGACATCATCATCATCGCATCATTTCATCATACATGTCTTCGAGCCATATCATATATCATCATCATTAACATTACCATGCATATCATCATGCATATCGTATCATAGGTGATCATCATATCACATCACATACCATCATCATCATTATCATGCATATCATCATGCATATCATATCATGGGTGATCATCATATCACATCACATATCATCATCATCATGCATATCATCATGCATATCATATCATGGGTGATCATCATATCACATCACATATCATCATCATCATCATCATCATCATCATCATCATGCATATCATCATGCATATCATTCCATGGTTTAATTTCCACTTTTAGCTTTCAATTTGATCACCACATCACCTTTCCTCGATTCATCAATTTCATCTCATATTTTACACTCGCATCCCAAGCGAGAAAAACCTCCGGGCATGTATCCAAGATACAACCGGGCATCCGGCCCCCCACATTCCGGGCATCTTGCATCCCAACTAGCATCACGAGGAACCTTCGGGCATGTATCCAAGATACAACCGGACCTCTGGCCTTTACCCTTCTAGCCAGGCGTCTCGCACCCTAATCCTGGCATCGCGAGGCATTCCCTTCGGGCAAAGACCTCCGACAGGGCTTCCGGAATTATGTACCGACATACCACCAGGCCTCCCCTGGAATTACGTACCGTATACCACCGGGCATCCCAACACTCCAGGGGGAATCTCCGAAATTACGCCACTAGGCCACCGAGCATCATCATCCACCACAACCACTTCCTCATTTACCATCATCCACATATACCATTTCTTTATCTCAATTTAACATGGCAATTGGCATGGTATCAAACAAATCACACTTGACATGGAATTCACACTTGCATCTCAATTCATGTGTCATACACATGCCAAAACTTTATCCCATACACATCTCAATTCAATACATGTACATGGACCATGTCATACGCATACTAAGACTTTATCACATATACATCTCAATCCAATACATGTGCAAAGACCTCATCACACATATGCCACACAAATAGAATTGAATCCATGGCCAAATAAAAATCCATTTTATTTTATTATTATTTTATTATTTTATTTGATATCAATAATTTCCCAAAATTACAAAAATCCAAGAAATTATTAAACAAGCCCATAGGATGATATTTACTTGCAAAATTCATGGCCAATATGAAATTTTTACCAAATTCCACAATTTTCCAAAACATCCTATGATTCTCGGATTTAAACCAAATGCACAGTTTCCGAATAAATTCAATTAAAATATCCATTCGGCCTCCAAAAATTACGAAATTTTACAGGGTGATAGCCAATACATTTTTGCGTGCATCTTTCATGAAGAGCTCCAAGTCAAATTCCTTATAGATTATTTTATTCAACCTCGCGAAGCTTCTGGAACCCTTACCGCATCGTCCAGAATACACATCTCCGAAATATTAAGATTTCACCCATCTATTCTCTTTCGTTTCTTCTTAAATTCGGATATGTTATGTATCAAGGTGTCCTTTACAATTTTCATGAAGATATATAGGTCAAATAACCAAATTATGGTCACCATTTAAGTCCATCAAGTCTCGGATGTCTCGGAACACATCACCAGAATCATCGTCTCCAAGATCTAGCCGATTTACTAGACTATACTTGTTCATTTCTCTTAAAATTTGAGTATGTTGTAGTTTAAGGTGTTACCTACAACTTTCATGAAGACATCTAAGTGAGATTCTCAACAAAAACTAACATGCAACCACGAATCCAGCAAGAGGTTAGTGAAAACTTCACAGATCTGGGGTCTCCGTATAACAAGACTTTAACCCCTCAAATATCCATCATTTTTCACGAAATTTCAGTATGTTGTAGTTCAAGATGTCAGCTACAACTCTCATGAAGACATAGAAGCCAAAATCGAACTCCAAACACACATGCAAGCTCAAACAAGTTACTGACTCCTACAACCCGAGCAAGAACAGTCACACGGCTTGAAAACAACCAACCCTTACCTCGGTTTTTCTCACAAATAACACCCAAAATCGAACATGCAAACCATATACACACATGCAAGAGAAGTTATAGGACTCCACTTGCCTCTAGACCAAAGAAAACGACGGCACACAGCAGACGAACACGGCGGATGGACGGCGACGGCTCCTTCCTCTCTCGGCCGCACCCTCTTCCTCTCTCTCTCGCATGGTTCTCTCTCTCTCCCCCTTTCTCTCTTGGCCGAATGGCTAACCAGCCCTTCTCTCTCCTTTCTTGGTGGCTTTTATATTGCATGCACTCTAGGTTTGCATGAGGGACAAGTGTTCTCATGAGGAGAACAAGTGGCAACAAGGAGAGGACAAGTGTTGGATGACATGCAAGGTTAATGGGCCTTCTTGGGCCAACCTTGGGCCATGAAATGGGCTGGTCGACCACTCCTTTTTGGGCCTCTATTGGGCCGGCCAACTCGGGCCATTAGGGTTCCCACTCTTGGGCTTAAGGCCCAATCAAATTTTAACCTCTTTTTCCTTTTTTTTTTTTATTTGAAATTCTTCTATAAATATTTTTGAATTCCAATTTTCATCTTGGCCAAAGTCTTGGGATATTTTTGCTCATTGAAATTTAAATCTTATGGCCAAACATAGATTATTAATCTATTAAATTTAAATTTCCACAATCACAAGCACAAATCATCAAATTAAAAGACTAATGGCTAAAACATAAGCCATGGAAATTCTATCACATAATTAAAGACTTTAACACACCTTATGGCTTGGCTTTGAATTTCTAGGATGCCACAGATCTACAGCGCCAAAAATCTATTTTGGGATTACTAGAAATTATGGAATGTTCAAAAGTGAAAATATTGTATTTTGGTTAAGGCTGACCATGTAGCCACACATGAGTATTTTTATTGGGTATGATAAAAATGGTAAATAGAATAGTTGGTCAAGGTGGTATATTATATCAACTTACAAGCTTTGATACGTCAGTTTAGTAAGAAAACAGTATACCTTATCAGCTTAGGGGGAGCGATACTATCAATTTAAAGTGAGCATTATTAGTATACTATATCAACCAACGAGCTCTGATATGGTAGCTTAGTAAGGGAGCAGTTTACTATTTTTCAGCTGAGTGTGAGCTATACTATCTATTATTAGCTTAGAGGGAGCAGTCCTAATATGATCGGACTTACTAGATAGTTTTGATTGGGGGACCAAGGGAATGTCGTGATGACACATAATTGATTGAGTTGATTGATTGATAGTTTGATTTGATTTGATGAATTGATGTGATTTATGTATCCATGAGATAGACTGACTTACAAGAAGGGACTGGAGCAAAGGTAGCCCTTGGGGCATATTTTCTTCCTAGTTAGGTCTTAAGGGGTAGAACTTGCTGAGATGTTATCTCACCCTGTTGTGGGTTAACATTGCAGGTCCTTAGATGGTAGCTCGTGAGTTTTTTGGACGGCCTAAGAAGGTTACAGAGCAGACATCTTATATTCTGTTGCATGGGAGCTCTAGGGGCTGGACCTATGAGTTGGTGAGGTCCATAGTTTGGGTCGATGCGGGTCGAACCCACAAGGTGCCCCACTAATACAGATCATGGCATCACCGAGGCTCGGGATGGCTAGAGAGAAAGTCTCATATCGGAGTTTGAGATCGTATGTTCTAGAGGTCGCTTTTGGAAAGGGAACAACAGATCCTCCTTAAGGCTCGATTGTAGATGCGATGTACTCGAATTTTGAAGTACCAAAGTCTCTGATGTAGTCTACTAAAGGCTCCAGTTGGAGTGTGGAGGATGATGGAGAGGAGGACAAGGATCCGTAGTTTCGTGAAAGCCCCACCCCTATTCTGTAGAACTTATATAGATATTTATATATATATATATATATATGTATAAGTTTGTATTGTGTATAATTGATTGTGATATGTATAGATAAGTGTGATGTTGGTTTTTAAAATTATGGCCCTACTTTCCTATCCCATATTGTTATTGTCTGGGGATTTTTAAATTGCTTCTGCTCGTGCATTAAAACGAATGGGTTGGTGATGCGTCATGGGACGTCGCTATTAATCGATCGTAGAGGGATGGGCACGCGCTTGGAGGATTGGGGCGTAACAAAAACTGTGGGTTTAGTAATTCTAGGCTTGCCTTGCTTCTAGACAAGCTCCTGTAGATTCACCAGTTTAACTTGCTGCAGAATGGTGATGCCCATTACAAGGCAGATGGAGTCAAGAAAGTTGGATTTACCAAAGCCGTTCAGCCTAGTGACGGCGTTTAAGTAGGGTTTGAAACACAGGAGGATGATTCGGGTCGCATAGGATTTGAATGCCTCCGGATAGGTTTCTATAGGGTAAAAATGGAGAAAAAAATAGAGTGATAATTATAAGAGGGGTGAAATCCTTATGAATCAGTCATGGAATTAGCTTAAAATTTGGGAAAATGTTGAGTTTTTTGCCTATAATTGGACGAAATCTGGAAAGGTTATGTTTGAAGTGGTTGTGAAGAATAAAATAAGAGGACCAAAAGAAGTCCAGTATATTTTTGATGGGAATGAATACAATGTGTAAAAAAATAAGATGAAGGCATTTATGAGATCAAAAGATCCCCTGGAGTGGGATGTGGTAGAAAAAGAAATCAATCCCAAAGCTACATCAACCTCAAAACAAGAAAAAAGAAGTTGTAGATGCTGGCGAAATAACACAAGCATAATTAACTAAGAGACAAGCTCTTGATGCTAAAGCTATCTACTCTTTATACTATGCTTTATCTCCTATTGAGTATAATTGAATTTTTTCTTGTGAAATAGTGAAAGAAGTTTGGGATAGATTATGGCACCCTCAAACAACCGAGGTCGCCACAGATACCTATCGCTCCACCTAATGAATACCAGTTACATATCTTTGTTTCAGAGTTAAAGAAGAACTGTAGTTCATAGGCATATATATATATATATATATATATATATATATATATATTTTGACAACTATCCCAGCACAGCTTATTAGTGGAAGCATAAACAAGTCTCACCATTTCTCCCTCCAATAACCATAATGCAATGCACACCAACTACGCGCCATAAGAAAAGATAAAGCTGAGCCACTTTTTATTTATATTTTCATGATGGACTTCGGGTCAATTACAACCAAAAAGGCCAAAACTTTTAGCTAAACTTGGTTACAACTCAAAAGAGAGATCTCGACCCCTATATCGATCATGTGTAACCCTCCATCTACAAGTGTCGGCTATCCTCAAAAAGTGTCAGCTCCCACTCCTCACGCGGGCCATCACACCCATCCCGGTGCGTCGGGCAGTGGTGGCGGCAACATCTCCCGCATCACTCCGTCACGGCGGATGTGGACAGACAAGAACTCCTAGATGACCAGGCCCCCAGCTAGGCCCACATCATACATCACCAGCACACGAACCCGTATGAATGTCAAACCAGGGATGGTGACACAATCAAGCTCTATACAATCAACCTCCACGTCGGATGGAAGGCTGTAAAAGGTACCTCGCATGACCGGAGGGAGAGGCATTTTTCTAATATGAAATGTTAGTCCCCAAAGGGGTGAGTACAACCACTCAGCAAGTAACAGATCTATTAAACTACTCAATGCATCAAACAGAACAATCAAGGCATCATAAACAAAGCACATATCATTAATGCATCCAAGCATAACTTACTTGCAACCATGCATATGTCATCATGCCATATGTGCATATACCATCATGCACTCATCATCAAACATTCATGCATATACCATCATGCCATATGTGAATACACATCCATGCACTCATCATCAAGCATTCATGTATATCCATGCCTTATGTGCACATACCACCATGCACTTATACATATTATGTCATACAGCCATGCATACATGTCACCATACCATGCATGATTCAATTTCAACTTTTTATTTTTCAATTGGGTCACCACATTTTTCTTTCCCGGGACCAATAATTGCATCCCACATTTTATCACTCGCACCCAACTTGGCATCGCGAGGAACCTCTAGCACACGCCTTCGGGCATCCGGCACACACCTTTGGGCATCTCGTACCCCAACTAGCATCACGAGAAATCCCCTCGGCACACACCTCCGAGGCTTCCGACACACACCTTCGGGCATCCCGACACTCCCGGGGCATCCAGCACACACACTCCAGGCATCCGGTACTCACCTCTGAGCATCCTGACACTCCTGGGGCACCGTCGGCTCACACCTCCGACGGTATCCTCATTTATCATAATTCATATTCACATTTGTGTCTCAATATCAACATGGCATATGATGTAATGGCAACAAGGTCAACTTCAGCATTTGATTTTATATGTAATGCCAAATATTATCACATATGTAGGAAGATTCAATCACTTAAAAACAATATAATTCATGGGGCTCATACAAAACATAATAGTCCATGCATTACAGCTTTTGAATTCACACAATCCAGCTTGCATAGTTTTAGAAAATTTTTTAATTAAATACCCAAATGACCTTCAAAAATTATGAAATTCGAACATGTGATAGTAAAGGCATAAAGCCAGACATTTCATGAAGAGCACTACACCAAAAGATCCCCATATAATTCGGTATAGACCATGCATCACAGTACTACTATTCTAACAGTTCAACTTGCACAGTTTTTGAAACATTTTTGGTTAAATAGGAAAATGAACTTCAAAAATTATGCAATTTGAATATGTTGTAGGAAAGACATGAAGAGAGATATTTTATGCAGAACACGTTTCCAAAAGAACCTCATACAAAATGATATAGTCCACGCATTGCAACTTACAAAGTCCGAACACATCAGATTGCACAGTTTTAGAAAAATTTCCTATTAAATACCCAAATGACCTTAAAAATTTATGAAATTGGACTACGTGATAGAAAATACCATAAGGTAGATACTTCATCAAGACATCATAGTCTGATTCGTCCTACGTAATTAAATATAGGCGGTTAAAACTTCTATTCCTAGTACCGAAATTTCCAAATCTAACCATCTCTGAAAGACCACGATTTCACCTACCTATTCTTGTTTTTTTTCTCTAAATTTTTGACATGTTAAACCTCAGGATATTATTTAAATTTTTTGTTAAGAAATAAAAGTGAAATTTCAACAAAAATATTGCCTTACAGTCCATGCATTCATCAAGGGTGGGTACCAAAATCTCCAGAGCCAGTCTTTCCAAAGAATAACGATTTTACCCACTTATACTTGTTTTTTTGTCCCAAATTTGAGTATGTTATACTCGAAGAAGTCCTTTACAACCTTCATTTAGAGATCAAAGCCAAAACTCCACTAGAATATCACATGCAAGTCACTAGAACATCCAAGGCCGAGCTGTTTTCTCAAGAACAGCACACTAGACTAGAGCACCACTTTTATAACTTCAATTTTTCACGTTCTATACACCGGAAAATTGTTACCATTCAATCACACACACTAAGCACAGCATGCAAGAGTAGATCAAGGGATCCCACTTGCCTCCAAACTGAGCAAACAGCGAGCACAACGGTGAGACACGGCGGCGACAGACGGTGACGCACAGCGGACGGTTGACGGATGGTGATGCATGGCCCCTCCTCCTTTCTTCTTCCCTTCTTCCTTTCTTCCTTCTCTTTCTCTCCTCTCTCTCTCTCTCTCGGACGAACCCTCTTCTCTCTCTCCCTCTCTCTCTCGCTTAAACTGGCCACTCTTCCCCTCTAATTTTCCTCCCCTCCATCATTAGCCATCATTACCTTTTGCATGGGTGACACTTGGCCATCACCATGGGACAAAGAGGGGGTTGTGACACCCCTCGACGGCCCCCGATCCGATTTGGGTCGCCACAGTCCGCTTACCTTTCACTTTCCTTATTAACATATCACTCTGATACTGTTTCTATTGTAGCGGGTCCATACAACCATGGGGGTTTACATCTTTTATTAACGGTCCCTTGCGCAATTTACATAACGGAAGCATATCCAACAATTCCCTTCCCTACATTCAGAAATTGATGCACACCAACTAAACATTTATAGATAAAAGCTGTACACTTTTGTTTACATAACTTGATGAACATCATTAGTCGATACATCAAAATTGCCACAATCTTTCTATACTTGGCTATATTTTAAAAGATGACCAACATCTTCTCCCACAATCGTATGCTTAAGGTCCATCAACTAGTGTCGGTGTCCAAAGGTTCCCTCATTTGCTATCCTTCTCCTCGCGGTCATATCCAACCGCTCAAACCATCTGCTAATCTGAAATGTTGGTCCCCAAAAGGGGTGAGTACAACCACTCAGCAGATAGGGAAATCCAATAACAACTCAATGCATCATGCATATCATCATACATTGCAGGCATTTATTACCTTGAAGCCATGCGCATACTATCATGCATCATCATATCAATTTATGACACATACATGTATATCATCATCGTACCATACATGTCATCATCATCATGGCATCATTATATCATCATCATCATCATCATCATGGCATCATTACATCATACATGTCATCATCATCATGACATCATCACAATACACATGCCATATCATATATCATTATCATTATCATCACCATTGCATATCATCATGCATATCATATCATGGGTGATCATCATATCACATCACATATCATCATCATCATCATCATCATCATCATCATCATCATCATCATCATCATCATCATGCATATCATATCGTGGGTGATCATCATATCACATCACATATCATCATCATCATGCATATCATCATGCATATCATATCATGGGTGATCATCATATCACATCACATATCATCATCATCATCATCATGCAAATCATATCATGGGTGATCATCATATCACATATCATCATGCATATCATATCATGGGTGATCATCATATCACATCACATATCATCATCATCATCATCATGCATATCATCATGCATATCATATCATGGGTTAATTTTCATCTTTTATCTTTAAATTTGATCACCACATCACCCAT